>NW_024070208.1:26458074-26535910 GCF_014754425.2 Oryx dammah
TCTTTGGCGCTCAGCCTTCTTCACAGTCCAACTCTCACATCCCTGCAGGACCACTGGAAAAACCATAGCCTTGACTAGACGGACCTTAGTCGGCAAAGTAATGTCTCTGCTTTTGAATATGCTATCTAGGTTGGTCATAACTTTTCTTCCAAGGAGTAAGCGTCTTTTAATTTCATGGCTGCAGTCACCATCTGCAGTGATTTGGGAGCCCAAAAATATAAAGTCTGACACTGTTTCCCCATCTATTTCCCATGAAGTGATGGGACCAGATGCCATGATCTTTGTTTTCTGAATGTTGAGCTTTAAGCCAACTTTTTCACTCTCCTCTTTCACTTTCATCAAGAGGCTTTTTAGTTCCTCTTCACTTTTTGCCATAAGGGTGGTGTCATCTGCATATCTGAGGTGATTGATATTTCTCCCAGCAATCTTGATTCCAGCTTGTGTTTCTTCCAGCCCAGTGTTTCTCATGATGTACTCTGCATATAAGTTAACTAAGCAGGGTGACAATATACAGCCTTGACATACTCCTTTTCCTATTTGGAACCAGTCTGTTGTTCCATGTCCAGTTCTAACTGTTGCTTCCTTACTTGCATATAGGTTTCTCAAGAGGCAGGTAAGGTGGTCTGGTGTTCCATCTCTTGAAGACTAGGAGAAAAGCTAAATCAGATTGAAGTGGAAAGGTAAGGAAGGTTTCCTGGAAGTGACATGAGAGGAGATTTTTAAAATGTGTGTTAGCTAGATGGATAATGGGAGAAAGGCAATACAGATGAAGGAAGCAAGAAGGTAAAAAAAAAAAAGCTCAGAAGAATGAAACCACAGGCTGTTTTCAGAAATGTGAAGTAGAACAATACAATCAAAGGGAAAGAAAGAGAAGGATTAGAAGGATGGTCATAAAGACAGGCTTCCTGGGTGGCTCAGATGATATCCACCTGCAATGCAGGAGACCCAGGTTTGATCCATGGGTCAGGAAGATCCCCTGGAGAAGGGAATGACTACCCATTCCAGTATTCTTGCCTAGAGAATTTCATGGACAGAGGAGCCTGGTCGGCTGTAGTCCATGGGGTCGCAAAGAGTCAGACATGACTGAGCAACTAGACTAACACCCTCAGTCAGCTAAAAAAAGTCAGCTACTATCAGACCGTAGTTGCTTGGGATGTGCTAGGCACTACCATAGCTGCTTTACATATCTCCTCATTCAATCCTTCCAGCAATCTTATCTCATAAGTGATATCATGTATGTTTTCAGATGGAGGAAACCAAGGCATGGAAAGGTTAAGTTATTGTCTATGTTTCCACTGCTAGTAAGTGTGATGCTGAGTGTGAACTTCTCACCATTGGATCTTGATGGGCCTTGTGTACCAGTTTGAGGAGTTTGGCCTCTATTCTGAAAGTGATGGGAACCTGAAGAGTTTGACACGAACAGATTTATAGCTCTAGAAAAATCACTGTGGAGACTGGGCAGAGAAAAGTGTAGGTACAGCCTAGAGAAAGCAGTACTCCAGGCAAAAAGTAGTAGTGAGGGCCTAAGATCATGCAGTGTGATTGGCAAGCAGGAAAAAGAGCCCTGATGTATATTTAGGAAGCAAAACCCAACTCTTAGGAGATGAAGATAGAAGGGACAGATAGAATGACTGGGTTTACTAGGTCATTAGGGAAATGATTGGGCCTCCAGTGAGGGGAATGCAGAGGGAGAAAGAGGTTTTAATTCATATTGTATAGGAAATGAGTAGACAACGTTTAGTTAGAATTGTCAAACACAGAGCAGATGCTGTGGGTCCAGAGCCCAGCACTGATGTCTGAGCTGAGTATAAGGAGATGGAGACACTGGGTCTTAAGCTGTCACTGAAAGAGAGCAGAGACTTAAACATGGTGGCCAATGAGAACATATGTGGACAGAGGAGCACAGGATTGAAAATCAGGCCCTAAAGCTGTGGTGGCAGCATCACTGAGGCAATCACTGGAAGAGCCTGCTTTTCAAGAAACTGAAAAATGATCAGAGAAGGAGGTGAACAGCTAGGCATGGATGGTGTTACTAACACTAAAAGCGAGTTTTAAGAAGGGAGAGGACAGCAGTATCAAATGCCACAGTGAGGTCAAAGGAGGCTAGCGTGTAAACTGTTATTGAATTTAACAATGTGAAGATAAATGATGACTACTGAGAGGACTTTCAGGGAATGGAGTCAGATTGCAACAGAGAGTAAATATGAGGAGAGGGAGTGAAGAAAGTGAGCACAGAAACTCTTACTGTGCAACATGACTGTGAAGAGAAAGAAGGTCAGGACTGGGGGAGAAAAAGAGAGCATTTGAGTGGATAGATTTATTCTGACCATGTGTCTAAACATGGGAAACATATTCTAAACCTTCATTTTTAGTTTTGCAGCTGAGCAAATAAGTAAGAAAGGAATGTGCCATTTTAAGAGTTTGCTAAAACAACAGGCTCTGCAGAGCCCTCTGTTGCCTTTGGAGCATGAAGGGCCCTGATGAAATAACAGCGTGAATCAGGAGAAGGCAGAGATCACCTTCAGCTTCCCCTGGAACCAAGCTCAGCCTGGGGAAATTCATAGGCTGCTGTGCGCTTGGGGTCAGCTAGGGAAGATAGCTGAGATCTTGGTTGCATTGCCAAACAGTCTGTAACAAGAGGCTTCCAGTTGAGACAAGGCCTCACATACTAAATCAATGGGGGTAGACCATGTGCTAAGGATTCTCCTTACAGGACCTGCCCAACCAGGCTGATATAACTGATAGGATCCACATGTCTCACTGATAAGAAGGTCGTTATGTCGACCTTCCAATGTCCCTTTATGCCAGAGTGGGACATGGACCTGGAGGGGGCCTTGGCTTGAGGCATGAGCGGGCCCAGGGCCCAGGTGGCTTCATTTCTTGGTTGGTTGATGGAGGCTTGGAGCAGGGCAGTGGATAAAAGGTGGTATTTGGCCTGATCTCACTGGGTCTTCTCTAGCTTTGCCTGTTCTTCCTAGTTATTGAAAATCTTAAAGTCTAAACTTAAAAGGTCTTGTTGAGGGGTTTGAGGGCCTTCTTCTGCCTTTTTGCAAGTATGAATGGCTGGCTCAGAAGAATTAGGGATGAGTGTCACAGGGTCGAGAGTAGGACTGCGTTCAGAGGAAAACTGGAGAGATTTGAGAATGGGACATGAACTCCAACAGTGCCTTCTGCTCCAGCTACTTCCCTTAAAGGGAGGAGTAGAGCAGGGGAAGGAGCAGGGTCCTGCAGTGAAGTTTCCTGTTTTAAAGTTGTTTGGACTGGGCATGGAGAGGGGATCTAGGGAGGTCGGGGGTAAAGCCTTGGGACCCTCAGGGTAGAGGGTGGGGCTGAGGTCTCAGAGCTAATCTCAGGCACAGGCTGGGGAAGGGGGTTGGGAGCTGCAGTGGTGGCTAGTGGTGGAGGCCTGAGCTTATGAGGAGGGAGGGAGGAGGGGGCATAAGGTGGAGGTTGTGGAACTGGATCTGGAGCTGCAAGTGATTGGGAGTACTAGAGGGTGGGTGGGCTGTGGTCAGAAGAGTCCAAGGAAGAAGAACAAAAGTCTGAACAGGGATCCGGGAGACATTATATTAGAAGGATGTGGCCCAGAGTAAGGCTAAGAGTATTTGAGAAGTAGAACAGGATTCACAGAGAGAGGGTCGAGAGCACAGAGCGAAGAAAACCTGAACATAAGGGATTTCTAACCACTTGCCGTTGCAGCAGCAGAAGTTATCGAGGTCCTGTAGAGTATTATAATCGAAGAGTTCTATTTTCTGGTGATTGGGACCTTTTATCAAATTTGTATTGCAGCCAAACACTGTTAAAATAGTAAATAAGTCTTTTTGGTCTTATCTCCCCTTGGAAGCCCAAGGCTTTCAGGTTTCGGAGAGGGCATCCTAGAGGAGTAGATTTTGAGGGCTGGAACTAAGAATTTCCCATTGCAGCTGAATAGGAAGGGTAGACAAGGGTGAGATAAAACAAGGAGAAAGGTCTGAGAGAAAAGGCGTCCCCATTCTCAGGACTTTCTCAGAGAGTAATAATAGTCTGCTTTGAAGTGAGTGTACCCTGTTTCAAAGTCAGACGGGACACAAGGCCAAGGGCCTGAGGGCAGTGTGGATCCTCCTGCCTAGTGCTAAGACTTGGAAACCTGGCGAGAGAGAGAGGATCCGAGGGAATGAGATTTCACTTACCATTGAAACCAATGGAAGAAATGTGGGTGGATGTGGGGATGTCAGTCCAGCAAGGCAAGTGGGAAGTCCCATCCTGGAGCTTGTCTCCATTTCTCGGCAGAGTTAAGGGAGGGGACAACCCATTTGCAGTGAATCTTCCCTCTGGGGTTTCAGCTCCAGAATGTAAGGGTGAGTGCAGAGAAGAAGAGAGAGAGCCGGGCAGTTAGGCAAGAAAAGGGAAATTTATCAAAGGAAAAAGAGAGGGTGACTGGCCCTTAAGGAGAACCACTGTCCGCCCTTTCTGACAGAGTCCTTCTTATAGACTTGAGTGCGTTATAAACAACAGAAATTTACTTCTCACAATTCTGGAAGCTGGGAATCCCAAGATCAAAGTACTGGAGCATTTGATGTCTATTGAGAAGCTGATTCTTGGTTCAAAGATGTCCATCTTTTCACTGTGTCCTCACATCGTAGAAGGTGGGTCAGTTCAGTTCAGTTGCTCAGTTGTGTCCGACTCTTTGAGGCCCCATGAATCGCAGCACGCCAGGCCTCTCTGTCCATCACCAACTCCTGGAGTTCACTCAGACTCACGTCCATCGAGTCAGTGATGCCATCCAGCCATCTCATCCTCGGTCATCCCCTTCTCCTTCTGCCCCCAATCCCGCCCAGCATCAGAGTCTTTTCCAGTGAGTCAACTCTTCACATGAGTTGGCCAAAGTACTGGAGTTTCAGCTTCAGCATCATTCCCTCCAAAGAAACCCCAGGGCTGATCTCCTTCAGAATGGACTGGTTGGATCTCCTTGCAGTCCAAGGGACTCTCAAGAGTCTTCTCCAACACCACAGTTCAAAAGCATCAATTCTTTGGCGCTCAGCCGTCTTCACAGTCCAACTCTCACATCCATACATGACCACTGGAAAAACCATAGCCTTGACTAGATGGACCTTAGTCGGCAAAGTAATGTCTCTGCTTTTGAATATGCTATCTAGGTTGGTCATAACTTTTCTTCCAAGGAGTAAGCGTCTTTTAATTTCATGGCTGCAATCACCATCTGCAGTGATTTGGGAGCCCAGAAAAATAAAGTCTGACACTGTTTCCACTGTTTCCCCATCGATTTCCCATGAAGTGATGGGACCAGATGCCATGATCTTCGTTTTCTGAATGTTGAGCTTTAAGCCAACTTTTTCACTCTCCTCTTTCACTTTCATCAAGAGGCTTTTTAGTTCCTCTTCACTTTTTGCCATAAGGGTGGTGTCATCTGCATATCTGAGGTTATTGATGTTTCTCCCGGCAATCTTGATTCCAGCTTGTACTTCTTCCAGTCCAGCATTTCTCATGATGTTCTCTGCATCAAAGTTAAATAAGCAGGGTGACAGTGAACAGCCTTGATGTACTCCTTTTCCTATTTGGAACCAGTCTGTTGTTCCATGTCCAGTTCTAACTGTTGCTTCCTGACCTGCATACAGATTTCTCAAGAGGCAGGTCAGGTGGTCTGGTATTCCCATCTCTTTCAGAATTTTCCACAGTTTATTGTGATCCACACAGTCAAAGGCTTTGGCATAGTCCATAAAGCAGAATAGATGTTTTTCTGGGACTCTCTTGCTTTTTCGATGATCCAGCAGATGTTGGCAATTTGATCTTTGGTTCCCCTGCCTTTTCTAAAACCAGCTTGAACATCAGGAAGTTCACAGTTCACGTATTGCTGAAGCCTGGCCTGGGGAATTTTGAGCATTACTTTACTAGCGTGTGAGATGAGTGCAATTGTGCGGTAGTTTGGGCATTCTTTGGCATTGCCTTTCTTTGGGATTGGAATGAAAACTGACCTTTCCCAGTCCTGTGGCCACTGCTGAGTTTTCCAAATTTGCTGGCATATTGAGTGCAGCGCTTGCACAGCATCATCTTTCAGGATTTGAAATAGCTCCAATGGGATTCCATCACCTCCACTAGCTTTGTTCGTAGTGATGCTTTCTAAGGGCCACTTGACTTCACATTCCAGGATGTCTGGCTCTAGGTGAGTGATCATACCATCGTGATTATCTTGGTCGTGAAGATCTTTTTTGTATAGTTCTTCTGTGTATTCTTGCCACCTCTTCTTAATATCTTCTGCTTCTGTTAGGTCCATACCATTTCTGTCCTTTATCGAGCCCATCTTTGCATGAAATGTTTCCTTGGTATCTCTAATTTTCCTGAAGAGATCTCTAGTCTTTCCCATTCTGTTGTTTTCCTCTATTTCTTTGCATTGATCGCTAATGAAGGCTTTCTTATCTCTTCTTGTTATTCTTTGGAACTCTGCATTCAGATGCTTATATCTTTCCTTTTCTCCTTTGTTTTTTGCTTCTCTTCTTTTCACAGCTATGTGTAAGGCCTCCTCAGACAGCCATTTTGCATTTTTGCATTTCTTTTCCATGGGGATGGTCTTGATCCCTGTCTCCTGTACAATGTCACGAACCTCCGTCCATAGTTCATCAGGCACTCTATCTATCAGATCTAGTCCCTTAAATCTATTTCTCACTTCCACTGTATAATCATAAGGGATTTGATTTAAGTCATACTTGAATGGTCTAGTGGTTTTCCCTACTTTCTTCAATTTAAGTCTGAATTTGGCAATAAGGAGTTCATGATCTGAGCAACAGTCAGCTCCTGGTTTTGTTTTTGTTGACTGTATAGAGCTTCTCCGTTTTTGGCTGCACAGAATATAATCAATCTGATTTCAGTGTTGACCATCTGGTGATGTCCGTGTGTAGAGTCTTCTCTTGTGTTGTTGGAAGAGGGTGTTTGCTATGACCAGTGCATTCTCCTGACAAAACTCTATTAGTCTTTGCCCTGCTTCATTCCATATTCCAAGGCCAAATTTACCTGTTACTCCAGGTGTTTCTTGACTTCCTACTTTTGCATTCCAGTCCCCTATAATGAAAAGGACATCTTTTTGGGGTGTTAGTTCTAAAAGGTCTTGTAGGTCTGCATAGAACCGTTCAACTGCAGCTTCTTCAGCGTTACTGGTTGGTGCATAGACTTGGATTACCGTGATATTGAATGGTTTGCCTTGGAAACGAACAGAGATCATTCTGTCGTTGTTGAGATTGCATCCAAGTACTGCATTTCGGACTCTTTTGTTGACCATGATGGCTACTCCATTTCTTCTAAGGGATTTCTGCCTGCAGTGGTAGATATAATGGTCATCTGAGTTAAATTCACCCATTCCTGTCCATTTTAATTTGCTGATTCCTAGAATGTCGACATTCACTCTTGCCATCTCCTGTTTGACCACTTCCAATTTGCCTTGATACATGGACCTGACATTCCAGATTCCTATGCAATATTGCTCTTTACAGCATCGGATCTTGCTTCTGTCACCAGTCACATATACAACTGGGTATTGTTTTTGCTTTGGCCCCATCCCTTCATTCTTTCTGGAGTTATTTCTCCACTGATCTCCAGTAGCATATTGGGCACCTACTGACCTGGGGAGTTCCTCTTTCAGTATCCTATCATTTTGCCTTTTCATACTGTTCATGGGGTTCTCAAGGGAAGAATACTGAAGTGGTTTGCCATTCTCTTCTCCAGTGGACCACATTGTGTCATAGGCGGGTAGAGGGCTTCTAAAGTCTCTTCTGTAAGGCAGCTAATTCCACGCAGGGGCTCTGCCCTTGTGAGCTATTTACCTACCAAAGGCCCACCTTCTAATAACATCACATTGGGGATTAGGATTTCAGCATATGAATTGGTAGAGGGGGGACACAAACATTCGACCTATTGCAGAGGAGGAGAATTGTGGGCAGAGGGAATACTCAGCTGGACAGTGACAGGTAATAATAATACCTGCATTAGATTGTATATTTGCCAGAGAGGTGCTCAATTTTAAGTCAGAAGCATTTGGAAATTTTATCGGTCTAGACTAAATTTTCTGTTAGACTAAATTTAGTTTTTCTGCTATTTAGAAGTAATTGGGCTTGTCAAAGGAAAGATGAGGTCATCATAAAAATAGAACGGGCTTTGTGTTTCCACCAAACTAATGGGTGACGTCCAGGCCATACTCACCACACCCACTGTTTAAACTTGCAGAAGAGCTTATAGAGCAGGTTAGGATGCTGCCAGGAGGACATGAGTTTGAGCAAATTCTGCAAGACAGTGAAATAAAGGGAAGCCTGTCATGCTACAGTCCATGGGATCACAAAGAGTTGAACACAACTTAGCCACTGAAAAAGCAATAAAAAAGGAGAACACTAAAAGTCTGCCTTTCAGGTTGTTGGGTCTCTCTGTGGCCAGGGTCTAGTCAGTCACCTCTACTTCATGCACAGGTTTGTTTTTCTCACAACTTTCTAGCTCATCTTGGCCACATTTGGTATTCCTCTCTCAGTTCAGTTCAGTTCAGTCGCTCAGTTGTGTCCGACTTGTGACCCATGAAACCGCTTGCCGCACACCAGGCCTCTCTCTCCATCACCAACTGCCAGAGTTCACCCAAACTCATGTCCATTGAGTTGGTGATGCCATCCAACCATCTCATCCTCTGTCGTCCCCTTCTCCTCTTGCCCTCGATCTTTCCCAGCATTGGGATCTTTTCCAATGAGTCAGCTCTTCGCATCAGGTGGCCAAAGTATTGGCATTTCAGCTTCAACATCAGTCCTTCCAAATGAATACCCAAGACTGCTCTCCTTTAGGATGGACTGGTTGGATCTCCTTGCAGTCTAAGGGACTCTCAAGAGTCTTCTCCAACACCACAGTTTAAAAGCATCAATTCTTCGGTGCTTAGCTTTCTTTGTAGTCCAACTCTCACATCTATACATGACCACTGGAAAAACCATAACCTTGACTAGACGGACCTTTGTTGACAAAGTAATGTCTCTGCTTTTTAATATGTTGTCTACGTTGGTCATTATGCTTCTTCCAAGGAGTAAGCGTCTTTTAATTTCATGGCTGCAGTCACCATCTGCAGTGATTTGGGAGCCCGAAAAAATAGTCAGCCACTGTTTCCACTGTTTCCCCATCTATTTGACATGAAGTGATGGGACCAGATGCCATAATCTTCGTTTTCTGAATGTTGAGCTTTAAGCCAACTTTTTCACTCTGCTCTTTCACTTTCATCAAGAGGCTTTTTAGTTCCTCTTTACTTTTTGCCATAAGGGTGGTGTCATCTGCATATCTGAGGTTATTGATATTTCTCCTGGCAATCTTGATTCCTGCTTGTGCTTCTTCCAGCCCAGCGTTTCTCATGATGTACCCTGCATAGAAGTTAAATAAGCAGGGTGACAATATACAGCCTTGACGTACTCCTTTTCCTATTTGGAACCAGTCTGTTGTTCCATGTCCAGTTCTAACTGGTTTCCTGACCTGCATACCAGTTTCTCAAGAGGCGGGTCTCACAATTCCTCTCTCGATTGGGCCAAATTCTCCCTTAACCTTCGCTTCTTAACACTCTGACCCAAACTGGGATCCTCTACCTCTCATGGGCTCCCTAGCATGCCCTGATCATGTACATATCATAGTGTATTTTAATTACCTGTTTGCTGATATGTCTCCCTCTCCTGACTTAATACCTTTAGGGCAGGAGAGTAATGCTGTCTTCTTGCTTGTTCCAGATGATTCCACTCTCTTCTGTTACCTGCCTCAGCCTTGTAGTTGTTTTTTCATATTCATGGGGATGTTCTCACCTCTGGCTATAGATCTTCCTCTCTGGTTCTACCCCTGCTTTATCCTGAGGGACTTCAACAGCCTTGTGACTATTGGAAATGGAAAGACTAGTGAATGGAAAGTCTTCACCTCCAAATTTACTGCCATCTTACTTTTTCCCACATCCTTCCTTCCCAGGCTATAGACTCTCTCCATCATCTGGATCTGCTCTTTTTACTGGAAGGCAGGACTAGGCTGAGTGAGAGTCTGTCCTGGTAGCAGGGTTGAGGTTGACTGAACCAATGGTTAAGCTGAATTGGAAGACAGGCTTATCAAATGTAGCATAGGGCGTGGCAGCCTAGAGAATTGGCTCAGTCATCCTGTTAACAGTGGATGTTATATTGGAGCAGCTCTTTGAGGACTTGTGGCATGTGCTTTGACCTGCTTTTGCTTGGGGTAGTGGATACTGGCAAGGTGAATTTCTTGGGTGGCCTTTAAAGGGGCTCTCCAAACGGGAGACACATTCTGGATCCCTCAGTCTAACATACGAATGTGTAGTTTGCTAGAGTGGTCATAACAAGATACCACAGACTGCATGGATTAAAACAATAGAAATGTATTTTTCATAGTCCTGGAGGCTGGAGGTTCAAGAGTAAGGTTAGGGTTAGTTTCCTCTGAGGGCCATAAGTAAAGAATCTGTTCCAGGCCTCTCTCCTTGGCTTGTGAATGGTCCTTGTCTTTCTGCCTCTTCACATGGTTGTCCCTCTGTGCATGTGAGCTGTGGTGTTTCTTCTTCTTATGAAATTAGTCATATTAGATTAGGGCCTCACCCTAATTGCCTTATTTAAATGAATCACCTCTTTAACTCCAAATATGGTTACATTCTGAGGTACTGAGGGTTGGGACTTCAACATATGAATTTGGAGAGGGGGAAACATAATCCATTCTCTAACAAAGAACAAGGTTAGAACAGAGCAAGTGCTCATTAGTTATTCCTTGAAACTTTTTTTCATGTTATTTATATTCTTTACTTTTTTTTTAAACCATTGGAGTGAATAGGATATTAAGTGAAATACAAAGTGGAAGTCTGCTTAGCTGTGAAATATATTCTTTGTAAACAAATTTCTCAATGAACGTTTTGATAGAATAAAATAAAGTCACACAAAAAATTAATCAGGCCAGAAGATTTTTTTTTCTTTTTAATTGGAATATAGTTGATTTATGGTGTTTTGGGAAGTTTTAAATTTTTTTAAAAATGTGGATAAATTTTGATATTGTATATGTGTGTGTTAGTCGCTCAGTCATGTCCGACTCTTTTTGACCCCATGGACTCTAGCCCGCCAGGCTCCTCTGTCCATGGAATTCTCCAGGCAAGAATACTGAAGTGGATTGCCATTCTCAAGTCTCCAGGGGATCTTCCTGACCCAGGGATTGAACCTGAGTCCCCTTCATTGCAAGCAGATTCTTTACCATCTGAACCTATTACTTATTACAAATTGCACTTACATTGGTCTAAGAGGTAAATACTGTTAAGAGAGAATTTTCAAAGGGGGAATATCATGATTCTCAGACAGGTGTAAAACACTGTATCTGTGTTAAAAATCTGTTAATTCATTGATCAGTGATAGAACCAGGCAGATGCTGCAGGTGGTTCAAAGAAAGATCAAAAAAGAACAAGTACATTTCTGGATCAGGACAACAGAATTGAATGTACCAATGGAGAGAAAACTGTTTTTTCATAGGTTAGAGAGTTGATCCCAGTTCACCTGTGTGCCTACAAACAAGAATCATTTTACAGTGCTGTCAGCACCCTCCACATTACACATTTTGGGGGAAAAATTCTCCTGTAGAATCAGAATCAAGTACGGGGGAGAGCATGCTATCGATAATGCACCATTTTCTCTCAAAATTCAGGCATCAACATTAAGTTGGTGGGAAAGCAACTTTACAGTTGTGGGAAGAAGCTTTCTCATATCAAACACTTTCATCTTGTAGGGTATAAAATCACATATAGACCCTCTACTCTCTTCTCCATTTACTCAAAAGTTTATTTTAATGCCAAGTTACCAGTTATTTGAAACTGGGAGTTCGTTGAACCTTCCCTTATTTTGAACAGAGTAGGGGATTTATTATATGGAAAACAGAGTGAATTAACAGATAATAATGTATCTGATAAGTTTTGTGTTTTTTTCTCTATTTTCCTGTAAAGAAATTCCCTCTGAAGTTCAACATAATTGTATGTATATTTAAAAATATTTTTCTAAACACCCAAATACCTTTACCTATAAGATATTCTTGCGGATGATAACATTTTCAATTATTTTCTTGGTTTTGGTCTCCTGAGCAAGAATTAAAACTCCAAAAATAACAATCTTTTAGCCTGCTTTCCAGTGTTGCTTTTTATTGTTCTCTTTAAGATAAAATGCTTGAATCTTGTATTAAAAAGCATTCTAATACTGATGGAGCTCATCTTGATAAATTAAAATCAACTCAAAAAGATTAAAATATTTGATGATGTGAAACCTCATTGATCTATAGTAGTAATTTGCTGTGATATTTTTACATCACAAAACCTGAATAAATTATGCCTTAGGTGTGTGGCTGATAGATCAGAGAGATTGCCCTCCTCCTTTAAAATGATAGTGTTAATGTGGCTTGTGTGTCATGAATTACACACCTGCAAAGTCAACTGGTCTTGACAGGCCCCCGCCTGCCTCCCGCAACCACCCCCTACCGACCCATTCTTTGAAAGTCAGCACCTATTTTCCCAGGTTCTGGGAATGTGAGAGAAATGAACATAAAATGACAAGCTAAGGAAATAGGGGCAGCTGAAAACATTTATTCTGCCACCCTCAAGTGGATAATCTGGGTGAGGCGTGGCAAATACATGTCTTATGGACCACCATTCAACATTGATAATTCACACAATACTTTTTCTGCTGACCCAGAAATAACCTCAGCATCCTAAACACAATGTTCAGGGCAGCCACTTAAATCAGAGTTGGCATGCAATTTAAAAATTATTTGCCATCCTTGCTCTGTCTCTTGATTTTGAATTTCAGTCTCCGATGAACACCATGAAATAGGCAATGACTGATGGGATGTAGAATGTGAGCCCTTAGGCAGAACCCAGGCTGCAGACAAATTTGATCTGGCCTAATTCAACACCACTTTTGTTTGTTTTTTTGATTTACTAGTTCCCAACAGTAAAACATCAAGAAATGTCTTACAAATACTCAGATTTCTATCTTTCCTTTAAAAGACAGATTTGGCAATGCTTGACTTTTATTGCAATCTTGCAGCCACTGGCTGGATGTGAGAATTGGCTCTCCCCTCAACATTGGAAGCTCCCAACTTTGTCCCAGGCCCCTCTCATCCAACTTGGCTTTTTTACATGATAAACTTTGACTGCCCTTCCTTGTTCTACTGTGACTCTTAAGTGCCCATGGCTCTTCACTCAGATCTCCCAGAATTTTCAGCCTAGAAAGTACAGGCGCAGGATCTGTAAGCCCTCTTTCACATTAAGGCGGCTTTGGAGGTGAGGAATGAGAGCAATAGAAACTTCTGTAAATTACCTTCTTCCCCTGTGGTTCAGGCCATCAAAGTAGGACACGGATTTCTCAGCCAGAGCCAGAGTCCAGAAGGCCAGGATCCCCTCAGGTACTGAATCATTTCATTTTGGTGAGATTGGCATGAGGTCTGTCACCTTACAGCTCTCAATGAGATGTCACCTTTAAGCAATTAGGAACACAGTGGGGGGTGGCTGTGGGTAAGAAAAACCAAAATAGATCCAAAAAATGTTTAATTATGGTCTATATATTTAGGAGAAATAGATATGAAATGATTGCTTTTAAAGTAAACTGGCCTAAGCTGCAGAAGAAGTCGAAGGCAGCTTCTAAAACTCTCTGTGTGCTAAGGAGTTCTTTTTTTTTAATATAAATTTATTTATTTTAATTGGGAGGCTAATTACTTTACAATATTGTACTGGTTTTGCCATACATCAACATGAATCTTCCACGGGTGTACACGTGTTCCCTATCCTGAACCCCCCTCCCACATCCCTCCCCATACCATCCCTCTGGGTCATCCCAGTGCACCAGCCCTGAGCATCCTGTATCATGCATTGAACCTGGACTGGTGATTTGTTTCACATATGATATTATACATGTTTCAATGCCATTCTCCCAAATCATCCCACCCTCGCCCTCTCCCACAGAATCCAAAAGACTGTTCTATACATCTGTGTCTCTTTTGCTGTCTCTCATACAGGGTTATCATTACCATCTTTCTAAATTCCATATGTATGTGTTAGTATAGTGTATTGGTGTTTTTCTTCCTGGCTTACTTCATTCTGTATAATAGGCTCCAGTTTCACCACCTCATTAGAACTGACTCAAAGCATTTCCCCTAAAGTCAGGAACAAAACAAAGGTACCCACTTTCACCACTACTGTTCAACATAGTTTTGGAAGTTTTGGCCACAGCAATCAGAGCAGAAAAAGAAATAAAAGCAATCCAAATTGGAAAAGAAGTAAAACTCTCACTGTTTGCAGATGACATGATCCTCTACATAGAAAACCCTAAGGACTCCACCAGAAAATTACTAGAGCTAATCAATGAATATAGTAAAGTTGCAGGATATAAAATCAATACACAGAAATCCCTTGCATTCCTATACACTAATAATGAGAAAATAGAAAGAGAAATTAAGGAAACAAGTCCATTCACGATTGCAACGAAAAGAATAAAATACTTAGGAATATATCTACCTAAAGAAACAAAAGACCTATATATAGAAAACTATAAAACAGTGGTGAAAGACATCAAAGAGGACACTAACAGATGGAGAAATATACCATGTTCATGGATCAGAAGAATCAATATAGTGAAAATGAGTATACTACCCAAAGCAATCTATAGAGTCAATGCAATCCCTATCAAGCTACCAACGGTATTTTTCACAGAGCTAGAACAAATAATTTCACAATTTGTATGGAAATACAAAAAACCTTGAATAGCCAAAGCAATCTTGAGAAAGAAGAATGGAACTGGAGGAATCAACCTGCCTAACTTCAGTCTCTACTACAAAGCCACAGTCATCAAGACAGTATGGTACTGGCACAAAGACAGAAATATAGATCAATGGAACAAAATAGAAAGCCCAGAGATAAATCCACACACCTATGGAGACCTTATCTTTGACAGAGGAGGCAAGAATATACAATGGATTAAAGACAATCTCTTTAACAAGTGGTGCTGGGAAAACTGGTCAACCACTTGTAAAAGAATGAAACTAGAACACTTGCTAACACCATACACAAAAATAAACTCAAAATGTATTAAAGATCTAAAGGAGTTCTTAAGACAGCTCAAGGATCTCAGATGCAGTAAGGGTCAAGAAAGCTTAAGAAAAAGAGAAATCTTCCCTGATGACTCAGTGGTAACAAATCAGTCTGCAGTGCAGGAGACGCAAGCAGGAGACATGGGTTCAAGACATGGGTTGAATCCCTGAGTCAGAAAGATCCCCTGGAGGAGAAAGTGGCAACCCACTCCAATATTCTTGCCTCGAGTATCTCATGGACAGAGAAGAGTAGTGGGTTACAATCCATGGGGTCACAAAGAATCGGACACAACTGAGTGACTGAGCACATACGTACTTTAATTTTATATCACATTTTTCTCGATTTGAGGAAACTTTAGTCCTGAGAGGTCTGAGAGCTACAGTTTCTGGTTTCTTCAAGGATTCCTTTACCTGCAACTCTTTCTTCTTTTGGGGCTTTACATGGTGTCTCAAAGCTCTCATCATGCCACAATAACATTCCCACCTCCCTTTCCTTCTTAATTTTTCTTGCTAGTGCCTATAGTTATATATAACATCTAATATACATTACATCTAATACATCTACTGTATATACATTATATATACATAATATATAATACATTATATATGCACAATATATATACATATATGTATATACATAATATATAATACAATATAATATATAATATATATAATACAATATAATATAGATAATATATATAACATACATACATATTATAAATATATTTATGCATATATACATATATATACATAATATATATATATTAGATGTAATATGTATTTATTTTTATGGTTTCTCTTTTCATTTAAGGTTAGTTCTTTCCACCAGCTAGATAAGTGGAGAAACTTCTGTCTTCCTTGTTCGCTGATACATCCCGGACAGAGTCGGGTTACATCATAAACACTCAGTAAACATTTGCAGAATGCTGTGAAAATTGCTTGGATGCAGTAATGCCAGTCTCACAAATTATGAGAAGTTTTATCAGATTTCCCAGGTTCCACAAACTTCAAAGAAAACTAGAGCAGGGATGACAGAGTGTAACTCCCCAGCCTCTCAAATTTCATTATTTAAAAATCTTCAAAAAGTTTTCCTTTGGTGGGAGACAGATGCTCCAGGCAGCTTCCAGGCAAACTGTTTTTTTATGATGGAGACAGACATCTTTAAGTTATGCAAAGTTAAGTAAAAGTTTTGGAGTCCAGATGTGGGTCGAAGGAGCTTACAGTGCTTTGGGGATGAGAATAAAAGGGCACAGTGATTCAAGGCAGAGGTACCACTTGGTCTGCTTGAAGGAGAAAGAGACTGGAGGTCTTTTTTTGGAGACAAAATAAAACATTATAAAACAAATCAAAACATAGGAGTGGCCCATATTAACCTCTAAAGCAGGGCCTATATTTTATACTTACCCCAACTTTTTCTGTAGTTTTAACAGAAAGGAAAACCAGTCAGCAACAAAACAACCCTTCTGTGTACCTGATGATGTTGCTGGGGCTTGAAGCTGCACTGTGGTAAGGCAAGTGACAGTACTCTTAACTTGTTTCCGAATGGGCTTGACTCAGTAACTGAGGCTCCCAGCATCACAGCAAGGAAGGGAGGACAGCTGTGCTGTGCTCTAGGTAAAAAAGGTTGCTAGGGTGAAGAAAATTGCCTCTAAATTTACTCATTAATCCTACTTGGAGAAATCTATGAACATGAATTATTTTATATTCTAGATGATTATCATTTAGTGTCCAAACCTAGAGCACCAGGCAGAGTCTGTTGGAAGCCTGAAAGATACTTTGGAAGCGATGTGTCCATCTATTTTAATACACTGTGCAGTGATCATCATAAGAGGTTAACAAGAAAAAAATCAAGCATGACTAGAGAAAAAAAATTACTGTATTCAGTGGTGCCAGTCTATGACATTCTAAAAAGATGGTACAGTGGGAGAAGTAACACTATGGCATCAGATTATCCCTTATTTCTGCATATAGTAAAAAAAAAAAAAAAAAGTGTTGAAAAGGGAAAATAACAAAATCCAATAATATAAGTTCCAACAACAATGAAGCCTTTTCAAAACTCCGTGCCTGGTGAACAAATATTGCAACTCCAAAGGGGAAAACAGATTTACCTGGAAAAGAAACCTGTGATGCCTGAAATAAGTAAAGAAGGCTGACCTGTATGTGTAAATGCACTGACACATACTCTTTCTGAGAAGTAATTAAGGAGAAAACAAAGATTGTAGAAAAAGATTAACTAAGATAATGAAAAAAAGATTCTAAACCACTTAACACTATTGATGAACTAAAAATATTTCTGGAGGCTGTGAAGAGCAGTAATAAAGCAACAATGAATCAAAATGTCTCCCTTCAGGGATAAAATATATAAACTAATTATAGTACAAGAGAAAATGACAGCCCTAGAAAATAGGTTAAGGAAATTTAGTATACAAATATAGGTAGCTGTCAGAGAAGGCAATGGCACCCCACTCCAGTACTCTTGCCTGGAAAAATCCCATGGACACAGGAGCCTGGAAGGCTGCAGTCCATGGGGTCCCTGAGGGTCGGTCACGACTGAGCGACTTCACTTTCACTTTTCACTTTCATGCATTGGAGAAGGAAATGGCAACCCACTCCAGTGTTCTTGCCTGGAGTATCCCAGGGACGGGGAGCCTGGTGGGCTGCTGTCTATGGTGTTGCACAGAGTCAGACAAGACTGAAGTGATTTAGCAGTAGCATAGGTAGCTGAAAATTCAATGATGTAGGAAGTCTCATTTGAGGAATAATTAAATTTTTTTTTCTTGAACTGGACCTTTTAAAAATACCATCAAAGACCATAAAAATGTTTTTGGCTGTATTAACTGAAACATAAAAAAGCATTAAGATAAGACTGAAACTTAAAATATGGTTCAGATAACTGATACAAACTTGTTACTTAAAAATACTTCAGATTTATATGTGAAGTTATGGATACTCAGATGGTAAAGAATGCACTTGCAGTGCAGGAGACCTGGGTTCGATCCCTGGGTTGGGAAGATCCCCTGGAGGAGGGCATGGCAACCCACTCTAGTATTCTTGCCTGGAGAATCCCCATGGACAAAGGAGTCTGGTGTGCTACAGTCCATGGGGGTTGTAAAGAGCTGGACATAACTGAGTGACTAAGCACACGTGAATACTAAAGCGTTCATGTGAGAAATTGTCAAGTGCGGAAAAAGATTTTAGAATCATAATTGTCCAAAGAGTAATGTCATACTCCCTTTTTGTGTGTAGGAAGACAGAAAAACTCAAAATTGGAGGAGAGGGAAAGTTTACAGCAAAAGCTTCTACAAAATATTCATGAAACATTATTTCCTGCACTTTGAAAATCACAGTATGCGGTGAAAGACAATGTTGACAGGAAATGAGTTGTGTGTGAAGGACATGGAGCCAAAAAAGTCTACGAATACTTGTTTTTACACAAGAAAAAATAAGCAGTAAATGGTCATTAAAAACATATGTTTTGGTAACTATTCATATGTAAATTAAATTTTAAGATATAATTGAATTGGCAAAGTAAGTTAAATAAGATTCATGATTTTAAAAGTTTGTGCACATGTAGGTCAATGATATTCAGAAGCAATATGAAAATGTAGCTTAATTACATATAACTTTTACACATGTGTGTATATCTTTATAGAGAGGTGTGTATAGGCAAACATATGTATATGCATGTATGTGTATATATATACATACCAAATTGCCAACATCCGCTGGATCATCGAAAAAGCAAGAGAGTCCCACAAAAACATCTATTTCTGCTTATTGACTATGCCAAAGCCTTTGACTGTGTGGATCACAAGAAACTGTGGAAAATTCTGAAAGAGATGGGAATACCAAACCACCTGACCTGCCTCTTGAGAAACCTATATGCAGGTCAGGAAGCAACAGTTAGAACTGGACATGGAACAACAGACTGGTTCCAAATAGGAAAAGGAGTACGTCAAGGCTGTATGTTGTCACCCTGCTTATTTAACTTCTATGCAGAGTACATCATGCGAAACGCTAGGCTGGAAGAAGCACAAGCTGGAATCAAGATTGCCAGGAGAAATATCAATAACCTCAGATATGCAGATGACACCACCCTTATGGCAGAAAGTGAAGAGGAACTAAAAAGCCTCTTGATGAAAGTAAAAGAGGAGAGTGAAAAAGTTGGCTTAAAGCTCAACATTCAGAAAACGAAGATCATGGCATCTGGTCCCATCACTTCATGGGAAATAGACGGGGAAACAGTGGAAACAGTGTCAGACTTTATTTTTTGCGGCTCCCAAATCACTGCAGATGGTGATTGCAGCCATGAAATTAAAAGATGCTTACTCCTTGGAAGGAAAGTTATGACCAACCTAGATAGCATATTGAAAAGCAGAGATGTTACTTTGCCAACAAAGGTCCATCTAGTCAAGGCTATGGTTTTTCCAGTGATTATGTATGGATGTGAGAGTTGGACTGTGAAGAAGGCTGAGCACCGAAGAATTGATGCTTTTGAACTGTGGTGTTGAGAAGACTCTTGAGAGTCCCTTGGACTGCAGGTAGATCCAACCAGTCCATCCTAAAGGAGATCAGTCCTGGTTGTTCATTGGAAGGACTGATGTTGAAGCTGAAACTCCAATACTTTGGCTACCTCATGTGAAGAGTTGACTCATTGGAAAAGACCCTGATGCTGGGAGGGATTGGGGGCAGGAGGAGAAGGGGATGACAGAGGATGAGATGGATGGATGGCATCACTGACTCGGTGGACATGAGTTTGAGTGAACTCCGGGAGTTGGTGATGGACAGGGAGGCTTGGCGTGCTGCGATTCATGGGATCACAAAGACTGGGATTCATGGGACATGACTGAGAGACTGAACTGAATTGATATATACACATAGAGAAAGATATTTTCTGATTAGAAAAATAGGTAAATAACCCTTTAACCACATTTTAAATTCTACTCTACTAATATTTATTTTTCCTTGGCACTTTTCTATTCCTTTTTTTATGTATGAGGTATAATCCTGAAAGTGATACTACAGAAAAGGAGGACAAAGAATTGAGATGAAAATATCACAGGGCACTAAAATAACTCCACTACTGTTGGCCTCTGGCCATGCTGGCTTGACTCCAGAACATGTTTCCTTGAGGCGAGTGTCCCTGAAATGCTCTGGGAAAAACTGGAGATGGTTTAAAATCATAGCCTTGAAATTCATCCTAATTACAAATTGATCTTTTCAAAGAGAACCTGCTCCTGAAGGAATTTTACAGGCAGTAGCAGACTTAGAGGGCTTCCAGGTGGCTCAGCTGGTAAAGTGTCTGCCTGCAATGCAGGAGACCCAGGTTCGATCCCTGAGCTGGGAAAGATCCCCTGGGGAAGGAAATGGCAACCCACTCCAGTACTCTTGTCTGGAAAATTCTACGGATGAAGGAGCCTGGCAGGCTACAGTCCATAGGGTCTCAAAGAGTTGGACCCAACGGAGCAACTTTACTTTCACTTTTTCATCAGACTTAGAAAGTTTTTAGTTATAAAGCAATAATTCAAATATTAGCTTGAGGTGAATTCTAAATGGTGACAAAGTTGGAGAGAGGGGAATTGAATAAACCAAATAGAATCTAATAATTTATGATAATAAATTTCAAGAAGGGGACATGAAAAATGGAAAAGATAGAGCCATTCTGAGGAATTACTTTATCTGCTGCTTCAGATATATTGACTATATGTGCTGTTTCCAGATTTGAGCTCATCTAATCCAACCAGTCCATTCTAAAGGAGATCAGTCCTGTATGTTCTTTGGAAGGACTGATGCTAAAAAGCTGAAACTCCAGTACTTTGGCCACCTCATGCGAAGAGTTGACTCATTGGAAAAGACTCTGATGCTGGGAGGGATTGGAGGCAGGAGGAGAAGGGGACGACAGAGAATGAGATGGCTGGATGGCATCCAATTCGATGGACATGAGTTTGAGTGAACTCTGGGAGCTGGTGATGGACAAGGAGGCCTGGCATGCTGCGATTCATGGGGTCACAAAGAGTCAGACACTACTGAGGGACTGAACTGAACTGTAGACTTTGTGAATTTAATTCTTACATAGTTTTAAAGTTTGAGGAAATGGCTGCCTGTTTTGACTAACTCTTCACTGCAAAAATAATTTTTCATTCTTTGTGAGTTTACTTCTGTCAATTACACAGGATAAAAGACTCTGATGCTAGGAAGGATTGGGGGCAGGAGGAGAAGGGGACGACCGAGGATGAGATGGCTGGATGGCATCACCGACTCGATGGACGTGAGTCTGAGTGAACTCCGGGAGATGGTAATGGACAGGGAGGCCTGGCGTGCTGCGATTCATGGGGTCGCAAGGAGTCGGACACGACTGGGCAACTGAACTGAACTGAAGTGAACAGCAGGAGTACTATTTTCTTAAATAAGAAGAAATAATTGGCTCTATTACAATAGGAAACATAGACAATATGTTCTTAAAATGATATCGATATTGTGTTATTGAAAAAGTAGATAGTGCACAAAATTTCTAAACAAAGCAAAAATCTATAATGGTCTTAAAAGTGCACCTGCTATATTTTAATACAACTTTGATTCTGTTTTGTATCTGTCCTTCAACTTGGAATGAGGATGCTCTGTGGGTAGAAGAGATACTTATGAACTGAAAATTAGGACAAATGAAACTTTCTGCAGATATCCTGGCATGAAAGGAGTTGAAGGGAAAAACTTAGTTTCCAAGAACTACAAAAGCATGCTTATCCTGCTGAGGAAAAGATTCATGGTTATAGATTATGTGTTTGAGTTTGAAAGTGCTAAGCAAACCTTGGCGAAATGTAGAAATATTGGTCCAAAGAGATTTAAAAGAAAATCTTGAGTCATAAAAGAACACTGAGGAGAGTCATAAAGAAAGACTTGTAGTAACAAGTCATAAGATGAAATCTGTCTGTACCATCAACACATATGCTCAATAAAGTCACCTGGGAATTTTATAGAAAATGCAAATTACAGTGGAATTTAAAAGCTAAAAAAGTTGAAATAATTATAAGAAAAAAGGCAAATGTGAACTGCTGTTTGATACACAAGGAATAGTAGAGATGGGTTTCTTTGTTCTTGCACCAGAAACAGCTTCAAACACATTGTATGGCTTGCATCCATTGCATTTGGGGTAGAGTAGACTGATGCTCAGCGCCAAAGAACTGATGCAATACTTTGGTCACCTGATGCGAAGAGCCAACTCATTAGAAAAGACCCTGATGCTGGGAAGGATTGAGGGCTAGAGGAGAAGGGGTTGACAGAGAATGCTTGGATGGCATCACCAACTCAGTGGATATGAGTTTGAGCAGACTCTGGGAGGTAGTGAAGGACAGGGAAGCCTGGCCTTCTGCAGTCTATGGGGTTGGAAAGTTGTACACGACTTAGCAGCTGAACAAGATTGATGCTTTTCTCACAGAACAGGGAGCTTGTCCTGGGATCCAAAGACCTCAGCTCTTTGCTGTTAGCTGAGCCATTTGATTCTGACCTTTCAGAATTTTCATCTTAAACTTATAAAATGAAGGAGTAGGGCTAGATGATTTAGCAGATTCTTCTTGGATGCAGTTCTGAGTGTCTTATCTTTAGTTCATTTGACTAAACTTGAATAATGACCATGTTAAGAAAAACTGATGTGGACAGGCTGGATTTTCTTCATGAGACGAATAAAAAGATCCTCAAAAAGAAGGCTCTTCATATTGCCTTCTAGAGTCAGTAATGGTTCAAGAATATTCTTCTTTTCAAATAATCATAGAAGTAAATTATGGGTTCTCTGCATGACACAGTACTTAAAATAACCATTTAGATTATTCCATTGCAAACTCTTTCACCCCCAGCTGGTTAAACCTCTCTCAATCCTTTCTGGTGGGGCTCCAAGGTTCAGTCTTCTGGTATTTAAAAATCAAAACTGAACACTTGGCAGCCACTGATCATGAATTGAATTCTTTGCATAGATCCTAAAACCAAAACACCATACTTGTTTTTATCACTCAGATCTTTTAAGCTGGGTCAAGTTTTATAAGAAGCTTTTTTCATTTAGCCTTGACTCTTAAACTCCATCAAAATGCCCCATTCTCGCTGGCTTCCCGGAGCTCCTAAATTTGCGTTGGTTTAATGCTTGCTTGTTTTAAGGTTACTCCCACTGATATTCTCTTCCACACACACACATGAAGGAAGCCTGTTAACCTCCTTGTCCTTTCCAGCAACCTCAAAAATCCCTGCTCTTTTGGTATTATCTTCCTCCACTCCCAGTGGCCTCATCTGGTCATCATGAAAGGATGAAGAAGGCAGTTCAAATGCAAATAGATAAAAGTCAGGGTTTAGATCTTTACAGACATTGGACTAGAAATTTGACTGATCTTCAGTCAGTCAGTCAGTTCAGTCGCTCAGTCGTGTCCGACTCTTTGCGACCCCATGAATCGCAGCACGCCAGGCCTCCCTGTCCATCACCAACTCCCAGAGTTTAGTCAAACTCATGTCCATCGAGTCGGTGATGCCATCCAGCCATCTCATCCTCTGTCGTCCCTTTCTCCTCCTGCCCCCAATCCCTCCCAGCATCAGGGTCTGTTCCAGTGAGTCAACTCTTCACATGAGGTGGCCAAAGTATTGGGAGTTTCAGCTTCAGCATCAGTCCTTCCAATGAACACCCAGGACTGATCTCCTTTAGGATGGACTAGTTGGATCTCCTTGCAGTCCAAGGGACTCTCAAGAGTCTTCTCCAACACCACAGTTCAAAAGCATCAATTCTTTTGTGCTCAGCTTTCTTCTGATCTTACTTATAGCCAAACATATGTGTTTATCAGTATATAGAGGGAGAAATGTATTAGATCTTTAGGGAAACAACTTTGTGTGGTATTAGGTTCTGAGTGACATTTCTGGAGTGTGACATCACACTGAAAAATGTCCCCCAATACAGTACATTTTTGAGTCTACAGTCCCCTCAATATAAGTTAAGGACAGAGAGCTCAAGTGGAACTTAGTGAAAGAATTTCTGGGGACTAAGACAAATACAAGCATATGAAGTTTTGTGTGATCTGATCTGGCCTAATCGACAGAAAAATGGACTATTCTTTAAACGTTATTCCATTTTTGCTCTCTCAGCTAGGGTTTTGGTGTAAGTTGGGCAGCAAACTGTTTGAGGTTACTCAGGTATGTACCTGTGATCCCTAAATATTATGAAGATGATTCCACACTTGTTCAGTTTCCACCCTTGTTCAAATTCCACTATTTATCTCCCATATACTTTCTCTCCTACTGCAGAGCTGTCAGACCTATTTCTCTCAGAGTTCTTTCCGAAAAACTTGTTTTCCAGTCTTACCCTCTGTACCTCTTTTCTAATTTTGCACCATTGAATAACAAATAATGAACCTGGCAAAGGCAGAATCCTCCTTGGAAGGCAGGGAAGGGGGAGTAGATAGACAGGATCCTTAGCAAGGTTAGTGGTTAAGAGCCAGCCTCTGTTATTAACTTTTATTCAGTCACACATACATGATCTTTGTTAAACTTTATGATGCAGTGTGACATGTATTGTTTTTCTGTTTGCATGCAGGAAACAAAGTTTCCAAGGGTTTATAGAATTTGCTCAGAGTCTCATAACTAGGAACTGGTTCAGCTGACATTGTGAATCCTGGTCTTGTAAGAGCCTGGAGGGCAAGTTTTCTGTGGGACTGGTTAAGGTCAAATCCATTCCCTGTAAAGACTGGATTAGCCAATGGTAATGCTGATACCCTTTTAACAAAATGGGTGGACAGGTCCTGACTCAGGATCCCACTGGTTTCAATGACTTGACTACTTACACATAGGTTTAGGAACCTTCCACATACATAAAACCTAAATGAATATAATGTATAGCAGAACACTATACAATTATCACACATATACTCAATACAGAAGTTATATCACACTCTTGCATTTTCCATTCAGGTATATTAGCACAGATAGTTCCATGTTTAGGGGTCCTCAAGATCACTCAGTTTCAGTGATTTGCTAAAAGGGCTCACCGAACTCAGAAAAACTGTTATATTCATAGTAATTGTTTATTGCAGCCAAAGGATACAGATTAAAATCAGCAAAGGCAGAAGGGTCACAAATTGGAGAGGAGAGACCAGAATCAATTTCTAGTTGTCCTTTCCCAGTGGAGTCACTTGGCAGAGCTTAATTCTCCCAGCAATGACAGGACAGATAGACAGTGCTTTGCCTATCAGGAAACTCACTCAAGCATTAATGTCTAGAGTTGCTATTGCAGGTTGGTCAAATCAGTCAATCTTAAAGGAAATCAACCTTGTATATTCATTGGAAAGACTGATGCTGAAGCTGAAGCTGCAATACTTTGACCACCTGATGTGAAGAGCCAACTCTGGAAAAGACACCGATCCTGGGAAAGATTGAAGGCAAAAGGAGGGAGCAGCAGAGGATAAGATGGTTAGATAGTATCACTGACTCCATGGACCTGAATTTGAGCAAACTTCGGAAGACGGTGAAGGACAGGGGAGCCTGACATGCTGCAGTCTGTGAGGTCCCAAAGAGTTGGATAGGACTCATGCATATGACTGACTTTAGTTATTTCATCTCTAGCTCCCCTCAGAGGTCATACTGATTCAGCATGGCCCAGACTCCCACTATAAATCACAAGTCCCAAAGCTACAGGTATATAAACACTCTTATCAGGCAAGATATTTCAAGAGTCTAGAGGATATCTCCCAGTAGCTGGTCAAAGGCCATTAATTTGGGGGGAAGTTACAAGATTTCAATATCCCAAACCTACTAACTTAACTCTTTATTGCACAGTTAAGATTAATCTAATAGGTATATGCAGAAATGAATTGAAATAGAATTGGCCACCTAAAATGTAGGTTCTTAGAGAAATTTTAATCACTTATATAGTAACTGATTTGGGACATAAAATTTTATTTTCCAATAGAAAGTGTTACTCAACACAATAATTGAGAGAAAATATAATCTTTCAGAATATTTTATATTTGTAAGAAAAATCATTCAAAGCCAGAGTTTAAATAGACCAGTGGTTTTAAAGATTATGATTCAAGGTTCCTGAGTCACCACTGGATTCGGGAGTTTTGAAAACGGGCCTTGTTGGGTGAATGGGCATGCTTTTGAGTGCCTGCTGTTCTTTCAACCAGAGCAGCTGTGTTTCAAACTATTTTCCTGATTTATATTTCTGAAGAAAAGGTACTTGGGTTTAAAAATGCAAAACAGAACTGAAAACCAATTGTTACAGGTTTAATTGTGCCTCTCAAAGACATTACCTTGAATCTGAACCTCCAGTGCCTCAGAAAGTGACCTTTTTTGGAAATAGGGCTGTTGCAGTTATAATTAAAATCAAGATGAGGTCATACTTCAGTAGGCAGTATGGAGTGAGACCTTAATCTAACCTGACTGGTGTCCTTGTAAGAAGAGAAGAAAGATGCTCAGGGAGAAGGCAGTCATGTGAAGACAGAGGCAGGGACAGGAGCAGCTGCAAACCAAGGAGCACTGAGGAATCCTAGGAAACACCAGAAGCCAGAAGCAGCCAGGAAGGCTTCCCCTCTCTAAGTTTCAGAGGGAACGTGGCCCTGCTGATACTTGGATTTTGCACTTCTAACACTCTGTACTGTGAGACAATAAGCCACCCAACTTGTGGTGCTATGTTACAACAACATTAGAAACCTAATGCACTGACTAGTCTGATTTCATTCAACTGATCAAAAATTAAGAGGTAAAAAATAAATAAATAAATAAATAAATAAAAATAAAAAAACAAAAATTAAGAGGTTAGGCAGCTTACTGAAGACTGAGAGTACCGAAGAGATCTACTGTGTATCTGTTCAAAAAGTATGCTGTAATTCTGTGTGTTTTAAATGGAACACATTATTTAGTTAGCAACAACAACAACAAAGTATATTTTTATAGATAAAACTCAAGGTTTCTTAAGTAGTCTTTATCAAATCGTCATATTATACACCTTAAATATATAAAAATTTTGTCAATTATATATCAATACATTTGGGGAGGGGAGACTTAGCCTGGCTGATAAAATTAGGCTCCTGAAAGCAGTGCAGATTTTTGCAGCTGCAATTGAGGAATGGAACTATGTATCAGTTTTTCTGGCCTGAGTTAAAAGAAAACTGGCTAGTAGGTTTTTAATCCATTCAAGTACTCATTCATTATTATTTTCACTAGAGGCAAAAAGAACTGGGTGTGGGGGTGGAAGTAGAGAACAGCGTTTTCAATAGTTGACTTTTTTTAGGGGAATAAGCAAAGCACATGCAAGAAAAAAGAAAGTCGTAGTCCTTAATTAGATGTTATTCAGGAGATGTGGGTTTGATCTCTGGGTCAGGAAAATCCCCTGGAGGAGGGCATGGCTACCCACTCTAGTATTCTTGTCTGAAAAATCCCATGGACAGAGGAGCCTGGAGGGCTACAGTCCACAGGGTTGCAGAGTCAAACATGACTGAAGCAACTGAGCACAGCAGCCCTATTTTTGGAATTTATCTAATCTTAAACTTAACTTTGAATCAATTACCCATGAGTATATTGCAATCCAGGCCAAAACTCAATGGCTTAACGGAAACCACACACTGTTGTTGTATCTGCAGGAGCTTAGTCTTGGCTCAGGAGTGTCTCTGATTTAAATGTCTTTCAGTCTCCTTAGATCAGCAGGATGCTGTTAGAGAATATTTTTCTCATAACAACGTAAGAGGTAGGTGTAAGAGGGCAGGTGAAAAAGTGAGCGTGAAGTTTCTTAAGGCCTAGGCTGTAGGCTGGCATGCTGCTATTCCAGCCCTGCATCGCTGGACAAAGCAAGTTATATAGTGTGTTAGTTAGCTAGGGCTGCTGTAGCAAAGTACTGTAGACCAGGTAGCTTAAAACTATGGAGATTTATTGTCTCACTGTTCTGGAGCATCGAAGTCCAAAATCAAAGAATTCCATTAGACCAACCTCATCCATTTTGAACACTCTGGCCATCAGAATTTTTTTGTTTGTTTGGCTGTGCTAGGTCTTAGTTATGGCGGGAGCCATATCTTCTATCTTCACTGTGGTACATGTGGATTTTAAGTTGAGGCATGTGGGATCTAGTTCCCTGGCCAGGTGTGGAACCTGCATTAGGAGCTCAGAGTCTTGGCCACTGGACCACCAGGGAAGTCCTTGGGCACCAGAATCTTAAGGCAGTGTGAGAGAGGCCATCAGGTCCTGCTGTTCACACTTAGAAATTAAAAGAGCCTAACTCATGCTTTTATGAAGAAACCAAAGAATGTGTTAATAAGACTATAGCTCCACCATGAGCAGAAGATTGGGAAAGATAGCCTCAATACTGCCTGTTGAGAGTCTTTTTTCTCACCCCTTGAATCTTGCTTCAATTTGTGCAAAGCGGTGTTGTTTAAGTTCTGGATCTTAGGACTCCAAAGCCTTTCAGCTTTCATCTTTGCTATCTCGGAATGTTCCCTAAGACCACCATGTGAGGAAACTGATCTATATGCTGGAGCGTGAGAGACCGTGTGGAGGAGAACCGTGGTTGCCCAGGTGATAGCCCATGATAGCCAGAGTCATGTCAGGGTGGCAAAGTGAAAAGTTCTGGTCCCATCTTGGTCATCTTCTTTGTGCCCTACGTTCTCTAGTCTCATACCAGCTGCCCCCAAATCTCTGCTTCAAGCTTTGTTTTATATAAATGATAAGAAAGATTTTACTGTTTTCCTTTGCATGAGCTCAAATTATAAAACTTTAAAAAAAATTTTAATTGATCAATTTATTTGGGAAATCTGCTCTGAATGAAAGGTGGCTTCCTGAAGTTTTCTGCTGTGCTAACATGAACAGGCAATTCTATGTTCCCTCCGCAAGATCAGCACACTCTTCAGTTCAGTGTTGGGAAGGGCATTTATGCTCTTGGAGAGAAGAGTAGTTTCCTGTTTGTTGTCTGAGCTGGAAAAAGATCTCTTCTTGTGCCAAGAACATCACATAGATTTCATCTTGTCTGATAATTCTGATTTGTGGTGACTGCCTGGAATAATATTAAGAAATGTTGCAAAGCCACATCCAGGTTCAGCTATAACTGATTGACAATGTCTTTCCTGGAGAGGCAAGAGGTGCTTGGTATACTTTCCATGGTATTTCCTACCGTTGGTCATGGTACTTTCTCTGAAAACAATTAAAAGGCTCCTTTCCTCTAATAGTAGCAACACTAGGGGATTTCTGTTTAATCACTTTGTACCCAGTAGGCATAGTTTATAAAGTTATATTAGCTAGCCTAGATAGAGCTTAATAAGATTCACTGATAACTGACATCATTAGAGATAGTAACCTCATCTACAGTGTAAAGGCTATTATCTTTGTCATTCTTATTTATGCAGTTTCTTTAACAATTATGTTTAATGGTTATTTAGTTATTTAATCCATGGCAATATTTTTTGCAATAAACAATATTTTTAAACTATAAAATAAAGTTACAATGATAAAATTGCAAAAGTCTGAAAGAGTTAAATTGAGAGGTGAGGGTTAGCCAACTATGGTCAATGGCTAGTGGGCCAAATTCAATCTGCCACCCATTTTTTGTTTTTGTTTGTTGGCTGTGCCAGGCAGCACGTGGGCTCCCTAATCAGGAATCAAACCTGTGCCCCCTGCTGTGGAAGCATGGAGTCTTAACCTCTGGACCACCAGGGAAGTCCCATCTGTTTTTATAAATAAAATTTTATTGGAACACAGCCATCGACCTATAGCTGTTTTTGCACCAGGATAACAGAACCCAGTAGTTGCAGTGGAGACCAGCAGAGTTGAGTAGCTGCAGTGGAGACCTTATAGCCTGCAAAACCTGAGGTATTTGCTATCTGACCTACTACAGAAAAAGTTTGCCAACCCCTGATGAATTGAAATGGTTAAGGAGCTAATACTTATTAACTGCTTTCCATATTCAGGGAACTGGAATGGACATAACCCTTTGATGGGCTCTTTCCTACTTAAAAATGGTAGCACAAGCAGTGTAGCCCAAGTAGTGGTTTTTAATTCTGTCTGCATATTAAAATTAACTGAGTAGAGTTGTTAAAACTATTAATATTGGGATATGACCCATGTGAGATATACATATTTTTGAAAGCTGCTCAGCTGAATCTGATATGCTATAAGGTTACAAAGCATTGATCAGGGTTATTATTTTATATTTCAGCTGTTTGCTCTTACAGAGGTTAGATGGTATAACTAGCCTGTTTGACTTACAGTGGTTCAAATATGATAGAAAGTAAATCTGAAATAGCTTAACAAAATGGAATATAAAAATTTCTGGGAATGTCCGGTACTAATTCAGACTGAGCCATTTTAAAGTCCCAAGCCAAAAGAACTTTTGCTGATCCAATTTTCTTATTTGTAAAGCAGCCACAAATCTCCAGATTCAAAACTAATAGTCAGGCTAACAAAAAAGTTATTTAAGTCTATTTTTTTTGTGTGTGCCTTACTTTCTTAACACTCTTGAATCATTTACTTCAGAAAATAAATCCTGATATAGCTATATTCTGTCTTGCAGTTAGAAATCTTGTTCACATTGAAATACTACTTAGAAAGTACTTGAAAAATTTGGTAGAATACAAGAGAATTTAATTTTGGCTAGATAAAGACAATTTTTTCTAGTTCAACATGTGGCAAATTATAATGGGTGTCCCAGGTATAGTGGCTCAGGAAGCTCTTTCACAGCTCTGGTTCTAAGGATATATACACTCGTTGTCCTGTTTAGTGCACCACTGTCTTTTTATGAGTTTACGTAGTAATTTTGATAAGGCATATTCCAAATTTTTCATAGACATCTGAAAGTAAGACTTCAGTGAATTACTGGAATTACACAAAGGCAGAAGTTGTTTATAGATGGAGAAACTCACACTTTAAAATGCTTATTCCAAAGATGTATCTTGAGAATTTCCTAGGCAGGTTAGTGCACCAATAGTAAAAATTATACATTTATAATTTAATTTTTACCAGCCTAGCAACTAGTTCAAGCATATGTGGAGATGAAAATTTCCTTCCATTTTGCCAAATCACACTTCATCAATCTGAAAAATCTGTCTTGGCCACACCCACCCTGTTTGGTGCCAGTTCTTCTTCACTACTGTCTTCTCAAAGCCTGAAATTTCCTCTCCCATCAAACTAGGAAAACTTGGAAATCTTTTGACTAGAGATATTCTTACAGATCCTTAATGAAATTCTGATAGATTGTAATGATGAGAAGAATCCATCTTATTTTTTTTTAAAATCATGCTCTCTTTATACTCTTCTGTTCTTACTTTCTATGGAATTGGCAATGCCACCATGAAAACCAATCTGTTCATCCTCATCCAAGAATATCTGTTTTCTACTGAGACTAGTTTCTCTTTAAATGATGCATGCATTTTTCTTTGCAGAAGACTGCAAAATCCTGGGTCTGCTTCCCTAAAGTGTCTTTATCTTGCAGCAGGACCTCAGACTGTATCAGAAGTAACATTCTCCACAGTGAGGAAATAATATTCTCTTGGTGTGTGTGTGTGTGTGTGTGTGTGTGTGTGTGTGTGTGTGTATATGTATGTGCATACATACATATATACATACTGTGCATATGTTCAGTCGCTCAGTCGTGTCCAACTCTTTATGACCCCATGGACTGTAACCTGCCAGGCTCCTCCATCCATGGAATTTTTCAGGCAAGAATATTGAAGTAGATTGCAATTTCCTTCTCCAGGGGATTTTCCAGATCCATGGATCAAACTTGTGTCTCCTGTATTGGCAGCAGATTCTTTACCAGTGAACCACCTGGGAATATGTGTGTGTGTGTGTGTGTGTCTGTGTGTGTCTGTGTGGTGTGTACATATATGTATATGCATATATATATATATAATTTCTTTCTTTATACTCTTATTCCCATTTTTAGAGAAAAAGTACTAAGAAGCACAGTGTAAAAAAGCACAGTGATAACACAGGAAAGAAACATTTATTTAGTATCTAATATATGCAAAGCCTTGATAAGCACTTCACATATGTTATTTAATTGTCATAAGAAATCATCATACAGGTATCGTTTCCATTTTTACTGATGAGTAGGTGGATTTTCAAGGTCATAAGCTGGTAAACAATCTGTTTTTTATAATCCTATGTAACTAACAAGTGATCAATTAACATTAATTATAAATCAGTGGATTCTTATTTAATGAGCTCTTGCTCATTAAATTTGGAAATCACTTTTCATTTTTTCATATATGCCTCAGGATGCATCACAGGCATTTATGAATGAGTAATTTCCACCTCCATATGAGGAATGTGGTAACTTTCCAAAAATATCTACATACCCAGAGTAGCTTCCCACCACCTCCTAAGAGTAAGTTAGGTCTCTTTATGATGTCAACCCTCTGAAGCTAAGTCCTTTTTCTTTAGTTGAAGGGTGCAGCTTTGAAATGACTGCAGTTTGATGTCTTACAACTTATTGCAGTTCTCTGCAAGTTCAGACATTTTCTGCAGCAAACAGAGAGTACAAATATAGCTAAGTGTTAATTAAAAAGAACATCTTGAGTGTAAACATTAAAAAGTGATCACCTTCTGTGAGCAATTTAATTTATAAGCATTAACATATTCTAAGCTGATGCCTTGAGTTTTACTAGAACATCTCTTGGTGCAAAATGAAGGGAAAGAAGGAAGAACCCTTAACATGAATATATTTAAATTCCTCTCTTCCCAGTCCGGAGAAGGCAATGGCACCCCACTCCAGTACTCTTGCCTGGAAAATCCCATGGATGGAGGAGCCTGGTGAGCTGCAGTCCATGGGGTCGCTAAGAGTCGGACACGACTGAGCAACTTCACTTTCACTTTTCACTTTCATGCATTGGAGAAGGAAATGGCAACCCACTCCAGTATTTTTGCCTGGAGAATTCCAGGGACGGGGGAGCCTGGTGGGCTGCCGTCTGTGGGGTCACACAGAGTCAGACACGACTGAAGCAACTTAGCGGCAGCAGCAGCAGCTTCCCAATCACAGTGGGTGTGCAAATTCTAGGGCCAGAGACATGGCTACTTCAGTGTTGCTCTAACTGCAGCAGCTGAAGAGCAGTGGCATCCCAATGTCCCTGGCCCCCCACCCCTCATGTTCAGATTCACACCATCAATTCTGCATCTTTGTAATTGTTTTTGGCAAAGTGAGGAGACCTGTGGAGTGGCTCTGACAGCTTTCCTTTCCTTTTGGGTTATACTAAATCATTAATGAGTGCATTTATTTATTGAATTTTCAACTTGTTCAGTAAGGTGTAGCAGAGTGTGCATATGAGAGAATGAAGAAAAGAATAAATTAAGTTTCATCACCAAAGTCAGCTGACTATCTCCATGAACTTAATTAATGGAATAATTTTTCCCTTTAGTTCCAGAGTCTGTTTTCAATGTCAAGATCCTGATGCTGCATTTTGAATATATTACTAAATACAGTTAGTGTCGTCAAAAATGAGAACTCGGGGGAATTTCTTGTGGGTTTCTCTTTAGGTCCCTTAACATGTCCTATGTTTTATTGAGTCCCTTCCCTAGTCCTGGGAGTCTAGTGACTCCGGGCTTTTCTGATGCTCCCTGCCTGCTCAAAGCTCCATGCGGTCATTCTGTACATGTCTTCTTCCCTCCCTCCTACTCCTCCAAAAATTCACTGATTCTCTACTCCATTCTTTTAGCATTTCATTCTAATAGGAAATCTGATTTATCTATGGCAGGTATGAGCAGTTGACAATGACTCTTCAAGGAGGTACAAAAGTGCCTGCTTTTAAAAAGTATTAAGTGACTTCAATTTTGAGAGATGAGAAATCTTCAAAATCCTATTGTGTAGAGTGTCTTAGAACTGAATCTGCCATGTCTTTTTCATGCTTGACTACTGTATGGGCGAGATGAAAATAAGTTCAGAAAAAATTTTTCTTTTTAATTTTTAAATTTTTATTCATTTATTTTTGGCTATGCTGGGTCTTCACTGCTTTGCGGGCTTTTCTCTAGTTGCCTCAAGTGGGGGCTACCCTCTAATTGTAGTTTGTGGGCTTCTTATTGCAGTGGCCTCTCTTGTGGAGCATGGGCTCTAGGGTGTGAGGGTTTCAGTACTTGTGGCACTTGCGCTCAGTAGTTGTGGTTCCTGGGCTTTGGAGCATAGGCTCAGTAGTTGTGAGGTACAGGCTTAGTTGCTCTGTGGCATGTGCTGCTGCTGCTGCTAAGTTGCTTCAGTCGTGTTTGACTCTGTGTGACCCCATAGATGGCAGCCCACCAGGCATGTGAGATCTTCCCAAATCAGGAATCGAACCCATGTCTCCTGTATTGACAGTTAGATTCTTTACCACTGAACCACTAGGGAAGCCCCCTCAAAATTCTTAACTAGATTTATCTTATAATAACCAAGAGGGATTTCAGAATGGGCTTGGAAAAGAATTTTAGGCTTTTTTAAAATTTTTGCTTCATGTACAAATTAGGGTAATATTTTAATGAAGACATTGTGTTTCAGTGTCTATAATATGTGGTCATAGACTGCATTATGTGTAGCAAATGGTAAGATTTAAATTTTAAAATAAAACTCTACCTAATAGCTCATCAAAATAAAAGAGTGCTGATGGCCTCTGGCTTATTTTTAACAGGTAACTTAGTGGAGGGCTTGCAAAGGTATAATTGTTGGTGTCATTCTTCAAACCCCAGCACAAATACAAGACAGTATCCAAGTGAAATTCTAGTGTACTAAAAATATAACTAAGTTTGAAAGAGAGAGTTTAATTTTATTAAATTGTCAAGAAATTAAAGTGAAGTAATTTATTTTAACATAAACTTAATCATCAGTGAAATTTTAAAATAAATAGTATTTTAAATGTTTCAATCCAAACTAAATATTTCTTTGGAATGTTTTAGGGTAATTGAGCAAAAAATGAATTCTGTTTCCCAAATCCTACACCTTTAAGGACCAATTTCATAGCAGTACAGAGAATATATTATTAAAAAATAGTGGCAGTTTTATGTATTTTATTTTGGCTCTGGACGCCTGTGTGTTTATCAGAAGAAGGAATGTGGATAAAAGAGATCTTTCTGTCCATCGTCTGATGAATACCTATGTGTGATTATTGCCCTAACCATTTCCAGATATTTTTGCCAAGTTTCCAAAAAATATGCATTTATCTACTGCATTAAAAATGATTTAAGGTTCTTAAAAAGTCTGATTATACTATTAACTTATCAAAAATTTGCATATGAAAATTAAACTCTAGCTGGATAATAAAATTTATGCTATGATTTTAATTCCTCAAAAAAGATAATTACACAGGTTCCTGGTTTCCCACTGGGCATTTTTCAGTTGGCATCTTAAGGGGCTACTACTGCTTATAGTGGCATTGGCAGGAGGGGTCTGGACTCAGGGAGAGCAGGAATCAGAAGTGTGCATCGTTGTCAGAGCGACATTCCAAGCACCGAATCAATCACTTTGTAGCTGATCAACTTTAGAACACCACTGTAAAATGGGTACAGTAACAGCCACTTCACAGAAATTGCAGGAGGAGCACAGGAAGCTATGTGAGGAACTGTATTATGCCAGTGAGTTATTATAACCTGGAAAAGAGTAAGGGAAAAACAAAGCAAGTCAATTTTGTCCTCCCCACCACCCATTCCACTAAACCATCTTGGTCAAGGATTATTTGTGCCTCAAACAGACAGTTATCCAGAACAGCTGATATTGAACAATGAGGATACTTTTCAGTTGTGACTAAAAGCAATTCATTAATCTTAAGGGGAAAAAAAAAAAGGAATTCATTGGTTCATGCAACTAGAAAGCCTTAGAGATGCTGGAAAAGATGTCATGAGGAATCTTCATCTTTTTCAGCATTACTTGGCTCTGTTGTTCTCTGTAGTATCTTCATGCTGAGGCAGGCCACTCCCAAATGGTGGTGTGGATGGCCTCAACAATTCCCAACCTTGCACAAGTCTTATTTGTGCTTGAGATCTCAGAAGGGCAGAGACTCTCAATTCTCTTATCAGTCTTCAGAAAGGGAGTGTAAATCGCCAAGGATGGGTTTTGTTCAACAGCCTCCCCCTTCACCACTAGGAAGAGAAGGGACAGTTCCTAAAACAAGAGCATCCAAAAGGGTGATGGGCAGACAAAAGTTGTCTGACATCTGGTACTCTGGTTCAAGTGAAAAAAAAAAAAAAAAAGACCTTGAGGAATCTCATAGGGTTAGAAACAGGAAATGAGATACAACAGGGCCACAAAGAGATTGGAACTGCAAAGTCTCCCCTACAGCTAAGTGGGGTTGGGTTTCCCACTTTTATGTTCCCATAGTATCCTGAACTTTCCCTATCATAACTTTGTGGCATTTATCATAATCAGTTCCTTTCGGTCCTTTTTGAAGAATCAAGCCTATGAAGGCGTGGGCTTTTACTGTCCCATCTGCTGTTGAATCCCTAGAATCTATGGTAATGTAGGGATCCTAGTAGGTTTAGCAAATATTTGAATGAGTGGATAAATAAATGAGGTTGCTCACTTTGTCTCTCATGGTGCTAGATAATCCATCATTCATGTACATCTGCTCCATTTATATGCTCTCCCTGCTATACATTGGTGTCTTTGTTCTCTTATATATACTTATCATTGGCTTTGCCCTGCTATATCAGTAATTTGGCCCTGATTTTGCCTGTTCTTTTGGCTCTAGAGTCTCTCAGTTTCTCAACTGTAAATTTAAGAAGGAAAATAAGAAACATTTGGGTCATTGTCCATGCTTTATCTAAGCAACTGCAGGTGGGGGATATGTTGTCACAAACTATGTAGGGCTGCATAACCCATCTCTTCAACAAGGACTCTAGTTGTAATTACATTCATCCCTCAAGTGATCTATAGAGGGAAAGTGATATAATCAGTTTGTCTCAAATCAGATTTTAGTAAATGAAACATATCCATAAAAGTCTTATTTACTAGCTCCCAAAAGGTCAGTTTTGATTCCAATCCCAAAAAAAGGCAATGCCAAACAACACTCAAACTACTGCGCAATTGCACTCATCTCACACGCTAATAAAGTAATGCTCAAAATTCTCCAAGCCAGGCTTCAGAAATATGTGAACTGTGAAATTCCAGATGCTCAAGTTGGTTTTAGGAAAGGCAGACAACCAGAGATCTGCTGGATCACCGAAAAAGCAAGAGAGTTCCAGAAAAACATCTATTTCTGCTTTATTGACTATGCCAATGCCTTTGACTGTGTGGATCACAATAAACTGTGGAAAATTCTGAAAGAGATAGGAATACCAGACCACCTGACCTGCCTCTTCAGAAACCTATATGCAGGTTCGGAAGGAACAGTTAGACCTGGACATGGAACAGCAGACTGGTTCCAAATAGGAAAAGGAGTACATCAAGGCTGTATATTGTCACCCTACTTATTTAACTTCTATGCAGAGTACATCATGAGAAACACTGGGCTGGAAGAAGCACAAGCTGGAATTAAGATTGCCAGGAGAAATATCAATCACCTCAGATATGCAGATGACACCACCCTTATGGCAGAAAGTGAAGAGAAACTAAAAAGCCTCTTGATGAAAGTGAAAAAGGAGAGTGAAAAAGTTGGCTTAAAGCTCAACATTCAGAAAACGAAGATCATGGCATCTGGTCCCATCACTTCATGGGAAATAGATGGGGAAACAGTGGAAACAGTGTCAGACATTGTTTTTCTGGGCTCCCAAATCACTGCAGATGGTGACTGCAGCCATGAAATTAAAAGACGCTTACTCCTTGGAAGGAAAGTTATGACCAACCTAGATAGCATATTGAAAAGCAGAGACATTACTTTGCCAACAAAGGTCCATCTAGTCAAAGCTATGGTTTTTCCAGTGGTCATGTATGGATATGAGAGTTGGACTGTGAAGAAAGCTAAGCGCCAAAGAACTGATGCTTTTGAACTGTGGTGCAGGAGAAGACTCTTGCAAGTCCCTTGGAGGAGGGAGATCCAACCAGTCCATCCTAAAGGAGATCAGTCCTGGATGTTCATTGGAAGGACTGATGCTGAGGCTGAAACTCCAATACTTTGGCCACCTCATACGAAGAGTTGACTCACTGGAAAAGACCCTGATGCTGGGAGGGATTGAGGGCAGGAGAAGGGGACGACGGAGGATGAGATGGCTGGATGGCATCACTGACTCTATGGACATGAGTCTGAGTGAACTCCGGGAGTTGATGAAGGACAGGGAGGCCTGACGTGCTGCAATTCATGGGGTCACGAAGAGTCAGACATGACTGAATGACTGACCTGACCTGAATTCCCTTAAAAGCCATAAGTGGTCTAGTATCTTGAATATTATTCAAGTCTACTCTAGGATGTAGATCTTTCATGTATCATAACTATGACTTTTCCTCTCATCTATTCGGTGTGCTGCAATTCACGGGGTCGCAAAGAGTCGGACACTACTGAGCAACTGAACTGAACTGAACTGATTGATATATTAACGTAATAAGTGTTGGTAGTTCCTGCCTAGGCAATAGAGTCTAGACTCTACTCTCTAGATGTAAAAGAAGTTACATACTGACTGTGTCCTTGAGAACCTTACAAGGGAATCATTCATTCAGTCAATATTGATTGAGCTTTGAGTTCCTAGAATATGCTAGGAGCCATGCAAGAAAGTGGGGGTGAATGAGATAGACAGTCCCTGGTTTGCACAGTCCCTGGTTACCTTAGTGGGAAAGATAACCAATTAAAATAATTATTATAATATTCATGAAAGCTGTAAAAGAGAGAAAAACTTTAAGGAAACAAATAAGGAGCAGACTTACCTTCAGCTAGGGGACTAGGGAAGTCTTCCTGAAAAAGTGGAGTAAAGGTTGGCCTGGGAAGAGGAACAAGGACTTTATAAAAGGAGAAAACTGGAATGATAAATATTTCAGGCACGGAGTCGTGTGAAGAGGAGTAGAGGAACTGAAAGGAAACACACATACACACACATGTCATATAGTAATCAGGGTTTCAGGAGACACTTTTATTTTAGAATTATGTGTAGCTTTGTTATGTTGTTATGCTTTTCTCATTTACTATGCATCATGAAAATCAATCCAAATCAATTGGTAAAGATCTAATTCAAATGCATACTTTTAATGACTGTTTACTATTCCATGTTGTGGATATGCTGCAGTTTATTCAACTCTTCACAAATGGGTGGGTCTTTCTTTGATTCCATCTTTTGCCACTAAAAGAATATTGTGTAAACATCATATTCTTACATGTACTGGAAATTTTTGTTTCCTAGGAGTGTTGTTGCTGGACATAAGATGCATGTAATTAAAAACCATACAATAATAAAAAGCTGAAAGCTTGTCCTGTAAGATCAGGAACAAGACAAGGATGCTCACTCTTCCCACTTTTATTTAGTATAGTACTGGAAGCCCTAGCCAGCGTGATTAGACAAAGAAAAGAAATTAAAGATATCTAAATTGGGAAGGAAGAAGTAAAACTATCACTGTTTGCAGACAACATGATATTAGGTGTAGAAAACCCTAAAAATTTCACCAAAAAAAAACTGTTAGAACTAGTAAGTGAATTCATTAAAGTTGCATGATACAAAATCAGTATACAAAAATCTGTTGCATTTCTATACAGGCATAATGAACTCTCAGAATAATTAAGAAAACAATGGCATTTACAATTGCATAAAAAGAATAAAGTAAATTTCAGGTGGTGAAGTAAAGAATCTGCCTGCCAAACAGGAGACGTGGGTTTGATCCCTGGGTCAGGAAGATCCCCCGGAGAAGGAAATTGCAACCCACTCCAATATTCTTGCCTGGGAAATCCCACGGATAGAGGAGCCCGGTGAGCTACAGTTCATCGGGTCACAAAGAGTCAGACATGAAAACATGTAAGATGTTAATGAAAGAAATTGAAGACACAAATAAATAGAAAGATATTCTGTGCTCATGAGTTGAAAGAATTAATATTGTTGAAATGCCAATGCTACTATAGTACTGACCATAGTTAGTATCGCATATTTGAAAGTTGCTATGAGTGTAAATCTTAAAATTTCTCATAAAAAGAAATGAATGGTGCATTTACTGTGGTAATCATTTCACGATATGTAAAAATACTGAGTTATGTTGTACACCTGAAATTAGCATAATGTTATATGTCAACATTTTGTTGTTGTTTAGTTGCTAAGTCATGTCCCACTCTTTGGGACCCCATGGACTGTAATCTGCCAGGCTCCTCTGTCCATGGGATTTCCTAGGCAAGAATACTGGAGTGGTTTGCTCTTTCCTTCTCTAGGAGATCTTCCTGACCCAGGGATCAAACCCAAGTCTCCTGCATTGCAGATGAATTCCTTACCGCTGAGCCAACTAGGAAGCCATATATGTCAACTGTGTGCTCATTCAGTCTGTCGTGTCCGACTCTGAGACCCTTTGGACTGTAGCCCACGAGGCTCCTCTGTTCCTGGGAGTTTTCAAGCAGGAATACTGGAGTGGGTTGCCATTTCCATCTCCAGGGGATCTTCCCAACCTAGCGTTGGAACCTGCATCTCCTGAGTCTCTTGCCCTGCAGGCAGTTTCTTTACCGATGAGCTATCGAGGAAGCCCCATATGTCAACTATGCTGCTGCTACTGCTGCTAAGTTGGTTCAGTCGTGTCCGACTCTGTGCGACCCCATAGATGGCAGCCCACCAGGCTCCCCCGTCCCTGGGATTCTCCAGGCAAGAACACTGGAGTGGGTTGCCATTTCCTTCTCCAATGCATGAAAGTGAAAAGTGAAAGTGAAGTCGCTCAGTTGTGTCGGACTCTTAGCGACCCCATGGACTGTGGCCCACCAGGCTCCTCCATCCATGGGATTTTCCAGGCAAGTCAACTATACCTCAGTAAAAAAATAATATACATACAAATTGCCCCCTGCATGCTAGCATTTGTATTTTCACCAATTTGGTTGGAAATGCTTTTTTATAACATCGCTAACAGCAATAGATATCATCAACTTTTTAAGTTATTATTAATTTAGTGATTGTTAGTTACTTTATAGTTACTTTATTTGTAGTTCTCTCAGTTCTTTGGAAGATAAAGGTCCTTTTGTGTGCATACTCAATTTTACTTTCCAAACTGTTATTAGCTTTTCCTTTTAAGCATAACTTTTTTATTTCAAGAATCTTTATTTAGCATATATTTTGCCCCATTCCCAGTTATTATCTACTTAAATTTAAATATGCATGTTGCTAGGTAAACTTTCATTGCTGTTCCTTTCATCTTCATCTTTCCTTTTCCTGTGGTCTTTCTTGTTAATTTACTGTCTGGTTGTAGATTTATCTCCAGTATGCTTCTTATTGGGAGTTCTCTGAATTTCTGCTTTTGGGCAAGTATTTTTCCTTTGATCTGGTTGGTATATGGCACCTTGGATGGCTTTAGGATTCTTGAGTTCTGTCCTTTACTTTCCATCAGTTGAAAGTGGTCTGTCATTTTCTGGGTCCCTCTGTTGTGTGTAGCTGAGAAGCCAAGCTTTTCTGATGATTTGTTTTGAACTTAATCTTTTTTTCATAAAACTCTTGTAAGAGTTTTTCATAAGTTCAGGAATTTTACCTGCATATGCCAAATGTATGTCCTGCTGGGAACTTAGCCCTTTACATCTATTCTCTTCCATCAACTCAGGGACATTATTTTTCTTTTATGTGCATAATTACTTCCTCTTCTGAATCTGTAACGTTTTTCTCCGGGAATTCCTGGAATTATGTCCCCTGGATCTGTCTATCTAGCCTTATGTTTTCTCTCATAATATCTAGTCCTTTGTAATTTTTTTCCCCTTTTTGGTCCCATTTGATGTTCTAGATTACTCTTATCTTTTAAGTGGGAGAATCAGAGATTTTCTTTTGCAAATGTCCTTTTTGGAGGAATGTGTGATGAAATTAAATTTCCTTCATGTACTGTTGTTACTGTTGTTGTAATGACAGGTGGTGGTGGTGGTAATGGTAGTAGCAGCAGAAGTAATAATAGTAGTATTTTGGTTTGGATTGAGATCTGTCTTCTTTTACAGTTCCATTTTGCTAGAAATTCTCTCTTGGATTTTTAAAGATTTATTTATTTATTGGCTATGATGGGCCTGTTGCTGCTAATGCAGGCTTTCTCTCTCTAGTTGCAGTGCACGGGCTTCTTATTGCAGTGTCTTCTCTTGCTGTGGAGCACGGCCTCTAGGCACATGGGCTTCAGCAGTTTTGGCTCATGGGCTCTAGAATGTGGACTCAGTAGGTGTGGTGCACAGGCTTAGCTGCCCCGCGGCATGTGGGATCTTCCCAGACCAGGGTCTGAACCAGTGCCCTTGCATTACAAGATGGATTCTTAACGACTAGAACTGCCAGAGAAGCCCTCTTCTGGTGTTTTAACCAAAGTTCTTCTCCTGGGCTGTTGTGACTCTCTTGGATAGGTTTCTTGTTTTCTTTGCCTTGCAGCTGGGTTATGGGGACTAAATCTCTCTCCTCCTAGGTCCCTTTGGGTTTAAAGGCAAACACCTGGTCTGTCTCAGAGGCAAAGAGGATTCAATCCCAAGGAATTAGTTGTAAGGATGATAAGAAATTCAGCTGAATAAAACTTAATGTATTCATTTCTAAAAATTCAGGAGTAAGTACCAAATAATTTCCCACTTAAATATTATTCTCGATGTGCCACTGTGACTGCAATTGTGATAGTTTTTATCTGTATATTACAAGCTCCTAAACAAAGCACTGACTCCAGGGACCATCTCCAGTCCAGCCTTCACTGCTAACCATGGAGGATGGGCAGTTCCCTGACCTCAGCATGCCCCAGTTTCTTTATCTTTAACAAAGGATAATAATACTTGTTCTACTTCCCTCACAGAGTTGTTGTGAGACTAAAGCAAAACAACAGAACAAATTTAAAGTGGTATAAAATATACAGTGTTGATGTTACCATAGAACATTGCCTGAGTGCATTTTAAATGGGAAAATGCAAAATTCTTTACTATGTGAGGTTTCTATATTTTATGGATCTACATTCTACTATTAAAGTCTTCTTGCTCCTTTGTTTTAACTTGAAAAGAAAGAAAGAAAAACTAATGTGTGGTAACTTTTTGCTAGATAGCAAGTACTCTTGTACAGATTGTCTCAAAAAAGTAAGGATTGTTCCCATTTCACAGATGAGAAAACCTTAGTGCCAGAGTGAGAGTTTTAACTCTCTTCTCCCGACTCCCACGACATGTTGGTACTTGTATTGCTGTCACTGGAGCCCGGACAGAAGCTCCCTCACTCTGATTTCGGCTGTGCCCTGCTGCGGCTGGGCTGATGCACGTTTGTTGGCGTTTGTATACACGGCTGCCTCAGAACCTCTCTCTAACTGACGTCATTACGTCGCATGTTCTCAGTCGTGCCCTATCTGCATTTCCTTTCTGTCTCCACCTCTCCTACCCTGGCAAACGGAGTGCATAACATTCCTATACTTGTTCTCTCCCTTCTTTCTTTCGCTCTTTCTCCACAAAGCACTGTATGTCATTTATTTTCTATCTCCATTGAAACTGCTTTCTGCAGGGTCATTAGTAGCCTCCGTGTCCTTTAAACTAATGAACACTTCAGTAATTATCTTACTTCACTTTTCAGCACTACTTTATAGCACTAACAACACTCTCCTTCTCCGACAGATTTCTAGGAATTTTACTCTCCTGGTTTGTCTCCTCCCTCCTTCTCCAGTAGAATTTCCCTGCCTTTTCCAAAGGCTCCTTTTCTTCTCTAATATTTTTAAATATAGCCCTCCCTCTGGATTCTGGTTATTTGTGCTCAACTTATTCTCTCAGAGAGATTGTAGAATAGAAAGCAATATGCTGATGATACTGGAATCATTTTATCCACTCCAGATTTTAGTTTGGACCTCCAAACATGAATGTCCAAACTACTGGACATCTCTATTTAGTGGCCTCTTGGGTGTCTCAACTTCACAAGTTCTACAATTAAACATCCTATATCTCCTTGTAAACAGAACTGTTTACAGACCCAGCTCCTTAGATGAAAAGCTTGGAAGTTTTTTGTTTGTTTGTTTTTTGTTTTTTTCTCCCTCATCACCCACTTTAAATCATCCCCCAGAATCCTGACCAATATCTGACAGGTCTATTTTTTTCTTTTCATCAGTGTAGCCACCATCCAGTCCAGGCAACCTTTGCCTGCTTACTGCTTTTGTTTCTCTCCAATTCATTTTCCATTCTACATCCAGAATGAGCTTCCTAAACTACAGATCTAGAGGGAACCAGCAAGCAGGTGGGGGCCTACCTGGTTCTTTCAGATCCAGATGGAGAAAGTTAACACAAACATCAGTTATAAGCAAAGTGAAAAATTCACTCAGCTGTGGTTGAACGCTAATTAATGAAAGGCATTGTGATTGTCTTGATGAATTTTAGTTTGGATACCATTGGCTGAGGCTATGGGAAACTGTAGCCAGATACAGATGCAATGCTGGACACTGCCTACAACACAGATGTGTTTTCTATCTCTGAATCAGGAAGATCCCTTCGAGAAGGAAATGGCAACCCACTCTTAGTATTCTTGCCTAGCAAATCCCATGGACCAAGGAGCCTGGTCGGCTACAGTCCATGGGGTTGCAAGAGTCAGACACGACTTAGCGACTAAACCACCACCACCACTTAATTTAGTTTTAGAAACTCAAGTATCACTGACTCCCTAGCTGCTTGTTAACATCCTAATTATCAGTTAACACCTTCAGAGGAATTTGTACACTATCCTCTGGAAGAGAGACCCAGTAGAAGGATGGCCTCCTGTCAGGTTATACCTTTTGCATTTTGTACTCAATTTATCCTCACATATCATGCCCAGGAGGACAGTAGTGGAATACTTTCATATTACAAATGTGGAAATTCTGAAAAGGAACAGAGAAAATGAGTTGTCTCATGTCACAAAGCTCACTAAATGGAGAGCAACATCTGGGCCGTTTGTCCCTGACTCTCTGAAGCTTAAGGTTTCCAGTTCTGAGACTAAGCCTCCAGGAACAAGAAATTCAGCCATGAAGCCACGTTCACATGCTTCTTCACCTGGTAATTACTTTTTGTAATGACATAGTAGCTTTAAAAATATCAAAACCAGCTCCAAGAGTGGGCATGACTCAGCAGTATACAAACTAGTAAAAAAAGAAAAATGTCATTAACTGTTTCAAAATTTTAAAAACTCACCATAAGACTGGCACTTTCAAATGTAGTCAGTATTTCCAGGCCCTTGGCTATTTATACTGACAAAAATTGATTCTTTTTTAAAAAGTCATTCACAGAAATCTTCTTTCAAGTTCTTGGATTTCCATAGGAGACAAAAGGTCATATTCTTATTCATAACCAAGCTTGAAGAGATTTAGAATTCACCTGCACTGAGATATTCCTAACTCTCATAATACATGTACCTCCTGGGAAAAGAAATGAAAGCACCTAAAATTTATTGGCCTGTGTTTTTATTCCCTACCTCCTGCCCCTTTCCCCAGAGCAAATATAACATCCTGTTAAAAAAAAATTACTTGAATAATTTGAAGATCTAAAAAAGAAATTAATATAGAACCAATATGTGCTTAATGTAGAAAATGTGATAAATACCCAAATATTTTAAAATCCAAACCAAATCACCCTAGGATCACAATCTGAAGATCACCATGGGGTCACAGTGAAGTGATTTTGCGTGAGTGCGCACACACACACACACACACACACGAGTACCTGTATATGCTGGTAGATGCTTGTGACCATACCACACGCACTAGTAGGAGCTGCAGACACGGTGCATGTGTGTGACTGCTTTCATGCCTCAGGCAGATATTGGTGACCACAAACCACCCTACCTATCTCCTGAAAAACCTGTATGTGCGTCAAGAAACAACAGTTAGAACTGGATACGGAACAAATGATTGGTTCAAAATTGTGAAAGGAGTACAACAAGGCTGCGTATTGTCACCTTGCTTATTTAACTTATATGCAGAGTATATCATGTGAAATGCTGGACTGTATGAATCACAAGCTGGAATCAAGATTGCTGGAAGAAATATCAACAACCTCAGATATGCAGATGTTAACACTCTAATGGTAGAAAGTGCAGAGGAACTAAAGAGACTCTTGATGAGGGTGAATGACAAAAGTGAAAAAACTGGCTTAAAGCTCAACATTCAAAAAACGAAGAACATGGCAAGCCAGTCACATCTCTTCATGTCAAATAGAAGGGGGAAGCATGGAAACAGTGACAAATTTTATTTTCTTAGACTCCAAAATCACTGTGGACAGTTACTGTGGCCATGGAATTAAAAGGCATTTGTTTCTTGTAAGGAAAGCTGTGACAAACCTAAACAGAATATTAAAAAGAGAGACATGAGTTTACCGACAAAAGTCAATATACTCGAAGCTGTGATTTTTCCAGTAGTTGTGTTTGGATGTGAGAGTTGGACCATAAAGAAGGCTGAGCACTGAAGAAATGATGCTTTCAAATTGCTGTGCTGGAAAAGACTCTTCAGAGTCCCTTGGACTACAAGAAGATTAAAGCAGTCAGTCTTAAAGGAAATCAACCCTGAATATTCACTAGAAGGACTGATGCTAAAACTGAAGCTCCAGTACTTTGGCCACCTGATCGAAGAGCTGACTCATTGGAAAAAAAAACCCTGATGCTAGGAAAGATTGAAGGCAAAATGAGAAGAGGGTAGCAGAGGATGACATTGTTAGATAGCATCACTGACTCAATGGACATGAATTTGAGCAAACTCCAGGAGATAGTGAAAGACAAGGAAGCCTGTCAAGCTGCAGTCCATGAGGTTGCAAATAGTCGGACATGACTTAGTAACTGAACAACAAGTAATATTAAGCTGCCATTTTTTTGAGTCATTGTTTGTCTGTTATTTAATCCTAACAATCACCTTAATGAGTTGGATATTGTTATCCTACTTCTAATATCCTGAAGCTCTAATTTGCGGAGTTGTAAAAAGCCTTTCTAAGAACATGTGGCATTTCAAATGATATGCACAGAGTGACTTCTCAGTGCCAGACACTGTTTTAAGGGTGTTATATCATTTAGTCATCATAGAAATATTGTCAGGCCAATCTAGGATGGAGAAACAAAGATTAAGTATCTTTTCAGGTCATGCAGAGCTGCAAGGTGGTATACCTGGGATTAAAACCCAGATTCACAAACTCCGTAGGTCCCTTGTCCTCACTCATCAGCTATTGTGTTAAGATGGAAGTGGCAGAGGTGAGATTCAGCGCCGTCTCTACTGATTCCAGAGCCCATCCGCTTGAACCAGAGATGCTCCCAGAAGTGGAGAGTAATCAGTGACGTTTTGCAATCACTTGTAAACTGTGTAGCATCTCATTAATGCTTAATCACTAAAGTATTGAAGTTTGTGAATGGTGTGTTTTTAAAATCAGAGTGAATTAAAAGTTTCTTTTTTGTGGCTATCCAAATTTCTTATTTCTATAAAAAAGAAATTTCATATTTCCATAATGTTTGCTTTTCTTGTGGTTAAGAAACATATAATGTGTTATCTGTCTTCTTGACAAACTTGTAAGTTTATAGTATTGCCACCTACATGCACCATATCATAGCAGATCTCTAGATTTTGTTCAGGTTGAATGACTGAAACTTAATGAACCATTTAACAGTGACTCTTCATTTCCCAATCCCCCAACCCCTGGCAAGCACCATTCTACTTTCTTAGAGTTGGCTACTTTAGATACCTCATGTAAATGGAATTATACATTATTGATCTTTCTGTGACTGGCTTATTTCACTTTTCTTAGCCATTCAATTATACTTCCCTTACGAGGATGTTACAAGATTTTTTTGAGTACAGGATTCTGATAAATGTGACTTAAAAAAAATCAATGCATAGCATAAAATATATAACATTACATAGAATGTGTGCTCAGTGAGTTATTATTGAATAGAATTTTAAATTTTAGTATCTGAAACTTTCCTATAATGCATTACATATATACATATGATTTGATGTAATGTTCATTCTTCCTTTTCCTGTACATAACACATGGTACCAACACGAAAATTTCCTGTAAATCATAGAAGACATGACATAGAGAGGCTATTATCTTGGAAACTCTGAACACTGTATTTCTTATAAATAGAGCTACACAAGGAAGTGGTCACTAGAGTCACTAGAGTCAGAGAGTAGAGATTGGTGACCTCTTGACTGGGTCATTTAAGCTTAGATGAAAAAAACTACTCATGTGCTCATAGTCACATTTTCAAAATTCTAAATTAATATTTAAATTTGTCTTCTCTAAGGCTCATACATGAATTTTCAGTTTTCACATTGATTCTTAGTTTGATTTTACAACTAGCTCTAACTGAGAAGGTTTGAGAATATTTACCACGAGCTCATTCATGTGGAGGAATTAACCTGAAGCCTTGTTGTGATATCAAAATAAAGCTCAAGTATTATGAATTTTATTGTTTAGTCAATGGTTTTATTAGCCAGTTTTTCACTTTCAGTGAATGGGTCTTTGAGTTTGAAGTATGATTTGGTAGGTCATAATTTTGGTTTCTTCTCTGTATTCTGAAGTCAGTGCATCTCTATCTCACTCTCAAACAAAGTGGATATATCACTTTTATTCTGAACACATATGATTGCTTTGAATTGTTAAGCTTTCTAGAAAACATGTAATATATATTTAGCTCTGTACAGTTAAGAATTAGCATAAATCTTACATCTCATGCTTTAACAAATTTATAAGCATGACTAGTAAAAGGGAACATGGGGTGGAATTGGAGAAGGCATTGGAAAGTAAAATAAACAGGCTATTGAAGGACAAGAAAATTATATAGAGGTTAGATTTTAATTCCAAGTATGTTATTATGCATTGCCATCATCATGGCACAGGACTTTTCAGAGAGGCTAAAGTACAGAGTTGCTCTGTCTGGGCTATTGGTGATTTCTACAGTAGCTGAATATACAGTGATTATTGTTTAAAGCTAGTTTGTGTTCTTGCAAAGAAAGTCTTGAAGAGTGTGAAATATTCTGGCCATCTATAACACTAGGTTGTGCATTTGTGCATGTGAACACACATATATGAACAAGTTATAAATGAAGGAGAAAAAGGCTCATTTAGGAGACAAAACAACCTCCTAAAATGTTTCTTAATAATTTGTCTTATTGGGGCTGAACTCAGATTTTTTCTGGTCTTCAATAGTTTCCATTAACTTTTCAATTTTGTTTCTTTTATTCTTGTCCTTCAGTTTCAAATAAGTGGTTTTTTAATTCAGTCAACTGAATTAAATTGTCCTTCAATCCACATTTTTCCATCAAATCCACAAGGATATTGTAAGAGACTTCTCATATGTCTTGCTCTGACATAAGTTCTACAGTAGTTAGAATGCAACTTTGCATTTGCTCTTAGACTGCAAATAATAGAAAATTTGCATACCATTCAATTGACTTGAATGGTAAAGATATGTATTATCTTAAGAAACCCAGATTTGAAGCAGCTTTAGGGTTGGTTCCCTGGAGAAGGAAAATGGCAACCCACTCCAGTACTCTTGCCTGGAGAATCCCATGGAAAGCCTGGTAGGCTACAGTCCATGGGGTCGCAGAGTCGGACACGACTGAGCGACTTCACTCACTCACTGACTCACTCACTCACTAGGGTTGGTTAATTCAGCAGTTCATTGACATAAAGGATCTGAGTTCTCTTCCTCTTAATGTCCTACCATCTTTATTATACTGGCTTATCTTTAGGATATTGTTCCTCTTGGTCACAGGATAACTGCAGAAGTTCCAGGCATTGCACCTGGACAAAACACTCTCTACTATAGAAGCATATCTTTTTCTGTGTCTTTTTGTTTTATATATCAGTGAAGAGATCTACAGAGCAGACTTCTATCTAATGTTTCATTGATCAGATTATACCACATACCCATTTCTAAGGTAGTCACTAGCAAGGGTTTTTACCATGATTAGCCTAGAGTACTCAGCATTTACTCCTTAGCTAGGAATTAGATTATACTTCATAAGCACTTGACCATAAGGAAGTAGGATAGACAAATGACACAAACCAAAAACAGGGATCTTCCAGGAAGGAAGATGTTATCAGTTTCTGTCTGTTTCTGCACAGTTCTTTCACATGTCTAGCCTTTGATTTGGTCAAAGATTTATACTTGAGACACCAGGGTACATACGGGAATATTTGCAATAAAAAAAAAAAAAAAAGAGAGAGAGACATCTTTCAGAAAAGGTAGAAAAAGAAAAAAACAAAAAAGCAAAGCAAAGAGCTCCAGTCAAGCAAAGACTCCTTCCAAGTGTGGAAATTCAGACTTCAATGAGTAGAGATGAGGTCAGTCTTGGTCCTTCAAAATTTATGCCATTTGGAAGCTTCTTCCTTCACATACTGGGTAAGGATGACTTTGTTGAGTGTAGTTACACACTGACCGGGAAGGATCAAGATTGTCCAGGGAACACTGGGCACCTCTTTGATGTCTCCTACAAATTTTGAAAGAATAATTCTACAACTAGAAAGTCAATTACTTTTTTTTAATTTTTATGATAATGAAAATGAAAAAGCAGGCATCCATGTGATTTCAACCTCTCACTGGAAGCTGAATGGTTGCTGATTGCTGGAAGCTGAATTCTATTTTATTTACCTAGTATTACTGTTGTTACTAGGAAACCATGCTTCATAGTTTAGCATTTTATTATGAAAAATAAAATGTCTAATTATTGCAAAGGTATCTTGATGTGTGATTTAGCCTTTTATATTTAAAACCTCTACATGTTTTTCAGAAAGTTATTTTATGGTGAATTGGGTGACACATATTTAATTTTTTTCAAAATTATTTATATCCACCTCTTTTAAGCTGATTTATATTTTACAGCTTAGGCAGTTTATCTGTTATTAAAAAATATTTGCAAAACTGTTCCAGAATTGAGGAAATTGTCTAGTGTGTCACTGGATGGTTTTAAAGTCATTGTTATAAATCTCTCTACTTGGTTACTATGGAGTTTTTTGCCTATAAGTCCTAAGCAAAATTCTTCAATGAAAACTGCATGGACTCTGAAAGTTTTAATGTGTTAAGTGCAAAATTTATCTGTTCTATCTGATTTATCTAAGTCACTCTTAGGTGGCGCTAGTGGTAAAGAACCTGCCAGTGCCAGTGCAGGAGACATAAGAGATGTGTGTTCAATCCCTGAGTTGGGAAGATCCCCTGGAGTAGGAAATGGAAATCCACTCCAGCATTCTTGCTTGGAGAATCCCATGGACAGAGGAGCTTGGCGGGCTACAGTTCATAGGGTGGCAAAGAGTCAGACACTACTGAACAACTAGCACTTTTACTTTCTTTCATCTGATTTATAGTGATGTATATTGCAGCCATGAAATTAAAAGACGCTTACTCCTTGGAAGGAAAGTTAGGACCAACCTAGATGGCATATTAAAAAGCAGAGATATTACTTCACCAACAAAGGTCCATCTAGTCAAGGCTATGGTTTTTCCAGTGGTCATGTATGGATGTGAGAGTTGGACTGTGAAGAAAGCTGAGCGCCAAAGAATTGATGCTTTTGAACTGTGGTGTTGGAGAAGACTCTTGAGAGTCCCTTGGACTGCAAGGAGATCCAACCAGTCCATTCTGAAGGAGATCAGCCCTGAGATTTCTTTGGAAGGACTGATGCTAAAGCTGAAACTCCAGTACTTTAGCCACCTCATGCGAACAGTTGACTCATTGGAAAAGACCCTGATGCTGGGAGGGATTGGGGGCAGGAGGAGAAAAGGATGAGATGGCTGGATGGCATCACCAACTTGATGGACGTGAGTCTGAGTGAACTCCGGGGAGTTGGTGATGGACAGGGAGGCCTGCAAAGAGTCGTACACGACTGAGTGACTGAACTGAACGGACTGATACATTACAATACAATATACCTCTGGGAAACTATTTTACAAGAATGTACGCATATCCATATCTCTGTTGAAATTCCCTTTAATGCAGCTGAATCTGTCATTTTCCAAACCTACTCTTCAGAATATTTGAAGAGTAAAATTATACTGGTACAGTAATAACAATGATCGTGATATATTGATTTATGTTTTTCTTTCCAGAAAATTATCTCACTTGATTTCATACTTATAATAACCCTACATAATATGTGATGAGACACTATTATTCCCATTCTATCCAAGTAAGAAGTTGGATATTTGGACAAGTTAAATGAAGTTTCCAATGTCAGACAGCTGGTAGGTGGTTGAGCTGGGATTTGAACTTAGTTTTTCTTAAAGTTCAGTGCTACTACCTACTTCTACGATGCTGTTACTGTGTGTTTAATGTATGTGCTTGCTAATCTGTATACTCTAAATTTTAGGGGAGTGTTTCTTGTTGCAGGATTTTATCTGAAATATTTACTTTCAATCAGTAAAAACTGTGTGTGTATGTTCAGTCTCTCAGTTGTGTCTGACTCTTTGCGAACCGATGGGGTATAGCCCGCCAGGCTCCTCTGTCCATGGGATTCTCCAGGCAAGAACACTGGAGTGAGTTGCCATTTCCTACTCTAGGGGATCTTCCCGACCCAGACAAACCCTTGTCTCCTTCATTGCAGGTAGTTTCTTTACCTCTTACCCACCTGGGCTTCCCTTCAGTAACAACTGAAATAGATTCAGTTGAAATATTTACAGTGCTTAAACTTGCCAGGTTGTGTGTTTAGTTCTTATAGTATATACATTTCACCTGTACTGTCTGTCTCAGTACTTTTAAGGGATTTTTCAATTCATTCCACCTCTAGGATTCTGTAATTATTGGGTGTCTGACTTATAGACGACACATCTTTGTAGAGGCTCTAACTTCTGCAGATGATGTAGTTAGTTAGGCTTCAGCATTTATTCTGTTAAAAGGGCAGCAGCTCTAAATTAAAAAAAAAATTTTAATTGTCTTTTTCGTTTTTGACTGTGTTAAGTCTTTGTTGCTGCTCAGGCTTTTCTCTAGTTGGGGCCAGCAGGGGTTACTCTTTGTTTCATTGTGCGAGGTTCTCATTGCAGTGACTTTTCTTGTGGAACATGGGCTGTAGGGCACACAAGCTTCAGTAGTCAAGGCTCCTGAGCGCTAGCGTACAGGCCTGATAGTTGTGGCCCATGAGCTTAGTTGCTCCATGGCATGTGGGATCTCCCCAGACCAGGGACTGAACCTCTGTCTCCTGCATTTACCATGAGCCACCAGGGAAACCCTAAATTTTATCATTTAAATGACCTTTTTGGAGAATTCCATTAAGATTTATAGACTTTTTTCCTATAAACTTGCATTTGCAGTTAATTCTAATCCTTAATTTCTGTGTTTGGAAATTTATTAATAATTTAAACATCATCTTGTTGCAATGAAGTTACAGTGGCATTGGACACTTATATGCCAGTCTGTGAATAAAGATCTGGTATCAGGGTTTGGATTTGCTTGTCTGGCTTTTGTTTGCCTTTTTATATTGAAAGAAGCATTGGTTTTTCAAAATATAAACAACAACGGTGTCTCTTCCAAGCAGTTAAGGCAGTTGCTTTCGAGTAAGACACTTTTTTCTAGCCTATCAGTATATGTGTAGTCATATACTACACTATACTATACTATACTAAAATCTGGCAGGTATATTTAACATTTGAATTTGGTCTCTTGCTACTGGGCCACTGAAGTATGAAGGATAGAGTCAGGGATTCAGAACCTTTAGTATTAGGAAATGTAGGCAGCAGAATTGAAAATATGGAAGGACAGTTTTTCAGCAGGTGTATGTGGTGTGTGTTTGTGTGTAATGGCTTACACATATTATGATTTGACTCCCTATAAATAGATATAGGAGATGGCTATCTGTAAGAAAACCATGAAACGTGTGGCATTGACTTTGGGACTTGGTTGTGGTCAGAAGCCAAAAGGGCTTTGAGGAAAATGTCAGTAGGATCCACCAGTGTGTTGAGAAAAGTGTCAGCAGATGCCTAAAGAGGTCAGGTGGGATGGTGGTGGCAGAATGTTCACATCACATTCTTTCCCAAACTGCTTAAATCCAAGAAAAGAAAATTACTTAGATTGAGGCTGCTTTTCAGTGGATAAGATCAAAAATAATGTTATTCTTTGGGTTCTGAGCAAAAGTAGCCCACCTTCACTGCATTTCTCATTTTGCTAGCAATTCTTATCTTTTCAAAATAGTGTTTCTTATATGATCCTATTTTATACTTTAAACAGCCTACTGAAGTAAGCAGATCAGCTATGACTGTCTGACCTCATTTTAAGACAAGCAGATCAAGAGGTTAAATAAGAAATGCAAGTCACCTGGTTCTCTAAGGGCAAAGGCAGTACTAGATCGTGTTCTCTTTAGTCATGATCCCACAGAGAAGAGTTTCCTGTAGTGGGTGGTAATTTAACAGTTGCTACCATTGCACAAGGGCAGGGATAGTTCAAGGGGCTGGAGAACAAGAGATAGGCTAAGCAGGTTCCATCTGACTGCCCTTGACATTCCTCTTTCAGAACACACATTCTGGGAGAAACAGAACGTTGTGATTGTATTTTGTTTTTCTTTCCTGTCTTAGCTCTTTGTATTCCGAGTATAATTCCAGGTAAATATTTCAGGTTCTGGAGGGTTGGGTTTTGCTCCAAGAACTTTAATATTTGATAAGTCTGGAAACTGAGAATCTGATAAGCATACAACACAAGTTGCTATTAGATTGCTTTTATACTGTTTCCCTAAAATTCATATTTAAAGGTGAATCCTAGATACAATTGACTGTCCAGTTATATGTGATTCTTTCTAAATAGGAAGAACCCACAGAGGAGGAGAGGACTAATTTGTGGATGAGTCTTCAAAGCAGGTACCGTTTGCAGGGCACCTGTTTCTTTAAAGATAGCTGTAAGAAGACAGATTGCAGGCTATTTTTTCTTTTTTAAAAAAATTCTATTGAAGTTTAGTTGATTTAAAATGTTGTTTTAATTTCTGCTGTATAGCAAAGTGACTCAGTTAAACACACACACAAACACACACATTTTTTTCGTATTATCTTCCATTGTGGTTTATCACAAGATATTGAATATAGTTCCCTGTGTTATACAGTAGACCTTGGACCTTGTTGTTTACCCATCCTATGTATACTAGTTTGCATTAGCTAATCCCAAGCTTCCTGTCCTTCCTTCCCTAACCCCTCTTTCCCCTTGGCAACCATAAATCTATTCTCTATGTCTGTGAGTCTGTTTCTGTTTCATAGACATGTCATATTTTAGATTCCACATATAAGTGATATCATATGGTATTTGTTTTTCCCTAACTTCATTTATTATAATAATCTCTAGGTCCATCCATGTTGCTGCAAGTGGCATTATTTCATTCTTTTTGTGGCTGAGTAGTATTTCAATATATATGTACCATATCTTCTTTATCTGTCCATCTGTTGATGAACATTTAGTTTGTTTCCATGTCATGACTATTGTAAATAGTGTTGCTATGAACACAGGTGTGCATGTAATTTTTGAACTGTTATTTTCTGTGGGTATATGCCCAGGAGTGTGGTTACTGGATCATATGGTAACTCTATTTTTAGCATTTTAAGGAAATGCCATACTGTCCTCCATAGTGGCTGCATCAACTCTCATTCCCACCTGTAGTGTTAGAGTGTTCCCTTTTCTCCACACCCTCTCCAGCATTTGTTATTTGTAGGCATTTTAATGATGGCTATTCTGAGTGGTGTGAGGTGGTACTTCACTGTAGTTTTGATTTGCATGTTTGTAATAATCAGCTATGATAAACATCCCTTCATGTGTCTGCTTGCCATCTGTATGTCTCCTTTGGAGAATGTCTATTCTGCCCATTTTTTGATTGGGTTGTTTGTTTTGTTGTTGTTATTGAGTTCTATGAGCTGTTTGTATATTTTGGAAATTAAGCCCTTTTCTGTCACACCATTTGCAAATACTTTCTCCCAGCCCACAGACTGTCTCTTTGTTTTGTTTATGGCCTCCTTTGCTCTACAGAAGCTTGTACATCTGATTGGATCCCATTTGTTTATTTTTGCTTTTATTTCTGTTGCCTTGGGAGACTGACTTAAGAAAACTTTGCTATAATTTATGTCAGAGAATGTTTTGCCTACATTCTCTAATAGGAATTTTATGGTGTCCTGTCTTATATTTAAGACTTTAAGCCATTTTGAATTTATTTTGTATATGCTGTGATGATGTGTTCTAACTTCATTGATTTACATGGGGCTGTTCAAATTTCCCAGCGTCACTTGCTGAAGAAATTATCTTTTCCCCATTGTATCAGGCTGTATTTTAAACCTCTGAAGTGATGCAAATATAATAATAATTATCCAAGATTTTTCAGTTCAGTTCAGTTCAGTCGCTCAGTCGTGACCAACCCATCCATAGCGACCCCATGGACTGCAGCACACCAGGCCTCCCTGTCCATCACCAATTCCCAGAGTTTATTCGAACTCATGTCTATCAAGTTAGTGATGCCATCCAACCATCTCATCCTCTGTCGTCCTCTTCTCCTCCCACCTTCAATCTTTCCCAGCATCAGAGTCTTTTCAAATGAGTCAGTTCTTCGCATCAGGTGGCCAAAGAATTGGAGTTTCAGCTTCAGCATCAGTCCTTCCAGTGAATATTTAGTCCAACTCTCACATCCATACATGACCACTGGAAAAACCATAGCCTTGACTAGACGGACCTTTATTGGCAAAGTAATGTCTCTGCTTTTTAATATGCTAAGTTGGTCATAACTTTTCTTCCAAGGAGCAAGCATCTCTTAATTTCATGGCTGCAGTCACCATCTGTGGTGATTTTGGAGCCCTGAAAGATAAAGTCTGTCACTGTTTCCACTGTTTCCCCATCTACTTGCCATGAAGTGATGGGACCAAATGCCATGATCTTAGTTTTTCAAATGTTGAGTTTTAAGCCAACTCTTTCACTCTCCTATTTCACTTTCATCAATGAAACATACTGAGAAGTCTGAAATAAGGAAGGGTAAGAGGTAACCCCTTGAGCTTTGGATCATCAAAAAACTACAAGATAGTTTCTGAACTATATTAATCTCTTTAGTTTTCTCTTTTACTGGAGGATTGGGCCACTACTTCTCCACCCTCCTAACTTCCCATAACATGCCCATCCTGAGTGTTTCTTCCATTAACGTTGGTACCACCTATGGAATTTCTTTTATCATTTGAATAATCAAAATCAAATCATGAATCACATGCCTGGCAGCCTTCTGTCTTAAGGAGTAGCACCAGCAGAGCTGGTGAGCAGAACTCTGGCCTCAGAGCAAAGGAGATGCAGCAGAAATAGTTACATAGGCCTTGGAAGGGAATCGGCATGAAATGATGGCATCTGTGAGAGAGCACTTTGTAAACTATAAAATGTTCTGCAAATATGAGGCTTTACATAAATCAATCTCAAGAAGTTGTCCTCAGAGTTCAGGCACTGTCTATATTTCTGGACCCATTGCTTATACATGCTGACACTGCAGTGAAGATCAAATTTGAAGACAGTCACCATCAGTGATAACTATATTAAGTGAATTAAGCTAGTGGCATTTGCTGAGAAGCTCTGAAGGACAATGTGCTATTCTCAACATGCTATTATTTGTTTAAGTAAAAGGCAAAAGGAGAAGGGGGTGGCAGAGAGTGAGATGGTTGGATGGCATCACTGAATCAATGGACATGAATTTGAGCAAACTCTGGATAATAATGAAGGATTAGAGGAGCCTGGTGTGCTGCAGTCCATGGAACCACAAAGAGTTGACTTAGTGACTGAACAACAAAAATGTCTAAAGTACCTCAATCCCAAGGGAAATTTATGGAACAGTTTGCTTGCCCATCTTTTACAGAAGAAAAAAAAAAAAAGATGCAGAATGTATACCAACCTTTCATCCCCTGCCACCTGGCCCCTTTGGATGGACCTACTGTCTGTGTGACCGTGCTCCCCCTGGCTGCAGGTATTGGGTCAAGGTAAACCCCTGGCTCAAGATTGGTCCACTTATTGCTTGCCAATGACCAGAGACATGAGTGGATGGTCTGGCCTGAAAAGATGAGTTGCGACCATCTGATATTCTTTGGGCAGGGAACCAGCAAATCCAGCAGAGAGTCACTAACTTAAGGATCTATAGGCTTAAAGAGGAAGCTGTCCATTATGATTGTGTTTAAGATGAATAGAGAAGCTGAACAATACGAAGGAGAATGACAGAGGTGTTCTAAGATGCACGGAAATGGTGAGAGAAATGAAGATAAAAAGAGTGACTGCTGGGACTTTGGTGGTGGTCCAAAGGCTAAGACTTGTGCTCCCAGTGCAGGGGTCCTGGTTCAATCCCTGGTCAGGGAACTAGATTCCCACCTGCTGCAACTAAGAGTTCGCATGCAAGGCAACTAAAGATCCTGCATGTTGCAATGAAGATCGAAGATCCTGCTGCCACAACTAAGACCTGGAGCACCCACATAATAAGTAAAAAAAAAAAAATTACCTTGGAGTCAGCCCATCTTCTGGCCTCTGGTTGGGTGTTTTTCCTTGGTTTCCTGTGATACTTCACTGAATTTAAAATAAATTCTCTTCCTTTCTTAAGATAGATGGAGTGATTTTTTTTTTTATTTGTAATAGTGTTAAGTGGAAGAGAAAGTTTATTGCTGGAGATTATCTGCCTAATGAAGTGAAGTCGCTCAGTCATGTCCGACTCTTTGCGATCCCATGAACTGTAGCCTACCAGCTTCCTCTGTCCGTGGGATTTTCCAGGTAAGAGTACTGGATGGGTTGCCATTTCCTTCTCCAGGGGATCTTCCCAACCCAAGGACTGAACCCAGGTCTCCCGCATTGTAGGCAGATGCTTTACCGTCTGAGCCATCAGGGAAGCCCTATCTGCCTAATAATTGGATCTAAAATCAGGCCTACATGACCTTTCAGATTCTCCTATCTCAAAGCTCCTTATTTTCTCCCAAGAAACTTTTTCAGCATTTTCTAGGATCCTTCTGAAAATCTCAAAGAATAGGTCAGATTTTGTGGATTCCAAGCACTATGACATCCCATTAATAGAGAGAGCTCAGAGCAACCTTCAAATTAAACCATGTAGGCAGTCACCTACTTTGTTAATGAACATTGCCGTTTCATTTCATTGGTTTAAGGTAAGTATAATTTAGATCAATGCCTTGAAGAAACACTGTAAAATTATCACTTGGAGAGCCTCTCATTCTCTTTCAAGAGCAGCCTCTATCTTCACTGTAACAAGTGTGCTTTTTCTAGAGAGACTGTGCCTGCAGGAACTATTCATGTATAACATCGTAGGCTGCTGTATCACTTTTGTTGTAATGTAATCCAGCTTGTATTTATTCTGCTTTACAATTAACCTGGGGAAACAAAGAGCAGTTGAACTATTGGAATGAATTAAGCCTATAAGAATTTTTTATCTTAAGAAATTTATTCTGAAATATACTTCTTTAGAGTTCTGATGTGTTTGAATCAAAGATTTGAGAATACTAAAGTCATTGTCAGTTATCACCAGGGGATGCACTTAGAAATATTTTTCAGTTGGGTGATCACAAAAGAAATTTGACATACATTTAAAAAGCTGTCAGTTTATAATTTTGTAGTTATCACCAAGTATAAAATACATCCTAATTTTAAATGGCTGAGTTTGTTATAGAAATCAATTTTGTCATTGTCTTTTGGGTATTGCAAATACAAAGACTGTATTAAAGTCAAGGATTCATATAGTCCTTGTAGAATTCTAAGATAAACCAGATTTGTGAATTTGTATGACACAAACTTTAGATATGTGTCTATGGAGTTTGTAGATGATTGGTAGGCTTGCTCTAAGTCCTTAGTCACCTCCCATATCTTTCCATCCATCTTTCTGAAAATGAAATGGACTATGACCATCATCTATTGTGTAGGAATGATTTGGGAATCATAGTGACTGCATTCTCCAGTGTGCACATGGGGAGTTTCTTCTTGGATATTTAAAAGCATTAAATTTCAGTATATTAAATGTGATTTTATCTGAATTAAAAAAAAGAAAAAAAAAACAGAAGCAATACTTAAGAATTTTCTCTACTTCAGATAAATGTTTTCTCTTTTTCCTAAGAAGTTGTACTGTTTCCTCAAAGTTTCATCTGGCCTCTGGTTCAAGATACAGGTCTAAATATTCCTTTATTCACATCTCTCAGTAAATTGCACAGAGATGCTAATTAAAATACATAAAAGGGAATAGAGTAATGATTAGCTCTGAAGAAGGTGATGTAGGCTGGGTCATCAAAATACTAAGCAATTTGGCAGAGGATTTCTGAAAGAGTGAAAATGATGGGATTATTCTGAGGAATAAATTGGACAGGAGGGCATTTCATCTCACACATGCACTGAGGTCATCGGTGGAGAGTTATCCCTTGTAAGGAAGAATGGTTCCTCACTGAGAGTCTTGGAAACAAGCATGCAGACAGAATGAAAGGTGCCAGGAAGGACCCACTGAAATGACGAGTGGAAGGGACATCTTCAAAACAGGTGTGCTAGTCTTCCCTCTTCCATCCTTCCTACTTTCCTCCATCATCAATATGCAGAGTTCCTGATCTCATGTTTATCCTCAGACTAAATTCCAAGACCTGTACATCAAAGACATTAATTGCTCTGTTGAGGTGTAGGGTTGGTTTTGGCACAAAGGATGTAGCCCTTACCATTTTAGCTTGATCAGAGAGGCTGGGGGTTGGGTGTGGTCCAAATATAAGTGTCTGTTCTATCTCCAAGCACCTCCATGAAAGACTTGCTTGCAGCCAGCCTCCCATTAAAGGAAACAGACCTTTGTACTTGCAGGGATATGCCATTCCAGCTACCTTCATTCATAAATATGAATAGATGTCTCAGGACTGTCAGATATTTGGGTAAATAAATAGCACAAGAAGCAGCAGCAAAAACAAGTGGCCTAAAAAGAAACTGATGAATTTTGGACAGCAAATAATTTTAAAAATAATTTACTTGATAATCATTTAACAAATGTTTCCTAAACATCCAGTGTGTTCCAGAAACTGTTATAGGCACTTGGGCATATCAGTGAATTAAACAAAGATCTAGACTTCATGGAGCTTACATTCTAGCAGGATAATTTATGTATGATTTCATTTATTAAAAATAAATAATAAACAAAAGGAATATGTAATGCATGTAAGATGGTAAAGATGCAAATAGAACACATAAAATAGTGTAAAAGGGATAAAAGTATTGTGATGGGGCAGAGTGAGTTGTGGTTTTAAATAGAGTAGTTAGAGCAGGCATTATTGGGAAGATGCCATTTGAGCAAAGAATTGAAACTAGTAAGAGAATCAGCCAAGATTCCAGAGCTTTTTAGGAGGCGGGGACAATCAGTGCAAAGACCCTAACACAGGAGTTCATCTAGTATCCTTTCAGATAAGCAAGGATGCTTCACTTCTGGTTGCAGCAAAGGATTGAGGCAGAGTAATAGGAGAGGAGGGAAATAACCCAATCCAGGCCTTGTAAGGCCTTGTAGGCTTTTACTCTTGCAGAAAAAAGAGCAAAGAAGTTACATGATCTGACTTCACATTTAAAAGGATCATGATGGCTGCTATGGGGAGGGCAGGGCTGAAAACAGTTCAGAGGCTGTTGCTGAAGACATGGAAGGGAAGACATGATGATGAGTGGGACTAGGGTGTTAGCAGTGGGGATAGTGGGAAGTGACTTATTAGAGTATGTTTTGGAGGGAGAGAAGGCAAAGAAAAATCCTACCCTTCTTTAACGGCTACAGTGACCTGATGGAAGAAGTCCAGGCTCAGTTGCCAGATGACATGAACCAATAGAACAATGACAAAAACTTTTATCAAAAAAATAATGAAAATCTTCACAGAGATGCAATAAGATCATAGGAAGGACATTTATGGGCATTAAAAAAAAACAAAAACCTCTAATTTTTCCAAAACTAAAAATGAACTGAAGGGAGAGGGACAAAAAATAACGAACTGAAAAAAAATAATTTGCTGCTGAGAGATAAACAGAAGATAAACAAAGGAAATATCTTACTCTGCAGAGAAAAATAAAATAAAAATTAGGATAGATTTGAAAGATAGGTTCAGGAAGCTTAACTTGTGAATATAAAGAAGCCCAAATGGTGGAAAATATCTAGATTGAAAGGCAGAGCGAAAAATTAATTTGTACAGAAAAATTTCCTTAAGATTATAAAAAGGTGGAAAAAAGGCTTGACACCATATATTGAAAGCATTTACAAGACCCGGGCACACCAAGACTTATTCTAATGAAGTTTCTGAATTTCAGGAGTCATGAGAAAATCTTTTAGTTCTAGATTCAAGGAAAATTACCGAGAAAGGGCAGTTAGCATCAGATTTCCATTTGCTACAGTCAAACCTGAAAGATAATCTTTTGGGAGAAATAGGCTGTGATCTAAGCTTTAAATACATTGATAAGATATTGCTCATCTTACAGAGCCACTAAAGGACATGAACACTATCTGAAGAAAACTCTTAGGAAAGAAAACTGCCAACAAGGAAAATAGAATGAATTTCACTCAGTTGTTGTTCAGTCACTAAGGTGTGCCTGATTCTCTGCAACTCCATGAATTGCAGGATGCCAAGTACACGAGTCCTTCACCATCTCCTAGAATTCATTCAAATTCCTGTCCATTGAGCCAGTGATGCTATCTAACCATCTCATCCTCCACCACCCCCTTCACCTTTTGCCTTCAGCCTTTCCCAGCATCAGGATCTTTACCAGTGAGTCAGCTCTTTACATCAGGTGGCCAAAGTATTGAGCTTCAGCTTTGGCATCAGTCCTTCCAATGAATTTTCAGGGTTGATTTCACTCAATAGATTATGTAATGAAGAAAAATTGGAAGATATTAGTAATTATGATGAATATAAATATTTCTTTTAACAAGAATAAAATAAAGTCAATTGACTATCTACCTATCTATCCGTCTACCTCAATGGTTATCTACCTATCTACCTACATCAATGGATACTGATCATATTCCTGAAAAATGACAATGCAAGTGCTAAGTAAACTTTAAAATGGAAAATACATGTAATAGAAGAGTAACTGACAGCCTTCAGCTGAAATTCTGAACTATTTTGGCAAAATCCAGAAAGACGTTGAGTGCAGGGCTAAGGAAAGTGGGCTAGAGGTGGGAGGTAAAGGCAATCTCAAGTTTTATTTCCAGAGTTTTAGTTCCAGAGAATGTTGGTGAACACTTTGATGGAAGTAATAGTTGTTGCATTTTTATGTCATCAGTTCAGTTCAGTTCAGTTCACTCAGTTGTGTCCGACTCTTTGCGACCCCATGAATCACAGCACACCAGGCTTCCCTCTCCATCGCCAACCCCCGGAGTTCACTCAGAGTCGCATCCATCGAGTCAGTGATACCATCCAGCCATCTCATCCTCGATCGTCCCCTTCTCCTCCTGCCCCCAATCCCTCCCAGCATCAAAGTCTTCTCCAATAAGTCAACTCTTCTCATGAGGTGGCCAAAATACTGGAGTTTCAGCTTTAGCATCATTCCTTCCAAAGAAATCCCAGGGTTGATCTCCTTTAGAATGGACTGGTTGGATCTCCTGGCAGTCCAAGGGACTCTCAAGAGTCTTCTCCAACACCACGGTTCAAAAGCATCAATTCTTCAGCTCTCAGCTTTCTTCACAGTCCAACTCTCAGATCCATACATGACTACTGGAAAAACCATAGCCTTGACTAGAGAGACCTTAGTCGGCAAAGTAACGTCTCTGCTTTTGAATATGCCATCTAGGTTGGTCATAACTTTTCTTCCAAGGAGTAAGCGTCTTTTAATTTCATGGCTGCAATCACCATCTGCAGTGATTTTGGAGCCCAAAAAATAAAGTCTGACACTGTTTCCACTGTTTCCCCATCTATTTCCCATGGAGTGATGGAACTGGATGCCATGATCTGCGTTTTCTGAATGCTGAGCTTTAAGCCAACTTTTTCACTCTCCTCTTTCACTTTCATCAAGAGGCTTTTTAGTTCCTCTTCACTTTCTGCCATAAGGGTGGTGTCATCTGTATATCTGAGGTTATTGATATTTCTCCCGGTAATCTTGATTCCAGCTTGTGTTTCTTCCGGTCCAGCGTTTCTCATGATGTCCTCTGCATAGAAGTTAAATAAGCAGGGTGACAATATACAGCTTTGATGTACTCCTTTTCCTATTTGAAACCAGTCTGTTGTTCCATGTTCAGTTCTAACTGTTGCTTCCTGACCTGCATACAGATTTCTCAAGAGGCAGGTCAGGTGGTCTGGTATTCCCATCTCTTTCAGAATTTTCCACAGTTTATTGTGATCCACACAGTCAAAGGCTTTGGCATAGTCAACAAAGCAGAAATAGATGTTTTTCTGGAATTCTCTTGCTTTTTCCATGATCCAGCAGATGTTGGCAATTTGATCTCTGATTCCTCTGCCTTTTCTAAAACCAGCTTGAACATCAGGAAATTCATGGTTCACATAATGCTGAAGCCTGGCTTGGAGCATTTTGAGCATTACTTTACTAGCATGTGAGATGAGTACAATTGTGCGGTAGTTTGAGCATTCTTTGGCATTGCCTTTCTAAAGCATAGGAGAATTTACAAATTAATGTTAGTAGGTAGGGGGGGATAAAAGTAACTGAAGCAGACCGTAAATGTAACAGTGATTGAAAGAAAATCACACAGGATAAAAGTAAAAACATAAAGAAGGTAGAAGGTAAAATGAACTATATTACTTTTCCAGATAAGTCTGAACAAACTGAATTTACCTATCAAAAGACAGCAATAAGTTGGAATGGAACAATAAATCCAGGTATATGTTGTTTTTAAAGAATCTACCTAAGTCAAAGTGACCAAGAAAAGTCAAATCTAAAATCTCATTTTTAAAAACGTATATAATATCCCTTGCCTTTCAGTGCACCAAAGATTTGAGCTTAACAGAACTCCCTTGAGCTGTTCAAGAAACCCGAGCAGTTTCCATTTGAAGAGGAATTCTGAGTACTAAATCTTCCTTGGGAATTCTAAACGACCTGATCAAAGGGTACATGAACTGAACTGATAATTAGCCAGAGTTCCTACAGGTGAGAAAAGCAAAGAAGAGTTAAACTATCTCATTTTTGTGAGAACCTTCGTTGTCAGTGTGTTCCACTAAAAGAGAAGATTCTGCTCTGGGCTTCCACCTTCATATATTTTTCAGTATGATCAGATTCAGATGAGGTTTTGGAATTTGTAATTTTTGTAAGCTCCCTGGTGATTCAGAAATGCAGTTGGGTTTAGAAATGATTCCTCTAGGCTCAGATGCAACCTATGTTAGTGTTATATGATACAGTGAATATAGAAGAAAAACAGCACCAGCTTGAATTGTACTCAAAATTACTTATATGTGAGTAATCTCAACAATCCCTGAATATGGCCTTTGGTTGAAGAGGGACTCTGGGTGTCTTTGGCCTGACAGCTGACAAGGTACCTATGCCAATAGGATCAGGCAGCCCTTAAGGTCAGAAAAGACTACTTCAGTTTCAGATAATCACTATTAGCAGGTAGAAAACCTCTATACCATATTGATTAAGTTAATTTGTCTTGCTCAATGGCAAAATTCTAAAATCAGGAAATATGTGTCACAAGTTAGTATTTGCTGTCTATGCTAGCCAAATGAATGCTGACAGGTTTCCCTATTGAAGGAACCATTGCTACTTCTCAATGAGTTCCTTGACATGCTATATAAAAATGCATTTTAATTATGTTTCTTTCTTTGGTCTTTGCCCTCTCAGGCTTTTTACAAAAAACAGCAGGAACCTCTATAACATTTGATGTTGTTTTTCAGATGCAATCCAAAAACTAGTTTGTTTGCCAGCATGCAGTAGTGTTACAAAATTATACTTAGACTATCCAGGGATATTTTGGGGGGGAAAGATCTATAGTCTAGCTGTCATTTAGTTTCAGGCTTAGAGTAATGGAAGGGGATAAAGTAATGCATAACTTCTTCCTGTCCACAATTTTCTCCACCTTGAGGTCTTGTGCTTCTAACAATGACTATAAAACTCTGGCTTGTGAGTCCTTCAATGTCAAAAATTCTGTAACCTTCTCAAACAGCAGTTCTCCAAACTTTTGTGCTTGCTTCATACTTTTGATAACTAGACTTTTTCTTAGGCACAGTTAAGAGATTTACATATTCAAAATGGGATATTTGCAAGGTGTTACCTGAGTTATTATTGTTCTCACAGAGATCAATCTTAGCATCAAAAATAGTAGGACAACCAGATATTATGTGCCTTCTGATATGCAATATGAAATTCACAGCATCACCTACAAAGTATTCTTGCCAAAAATGCTTAACTGAAACTAATCAAGCTTTTAGCTCTAACTTCCAGTTTATAGAAAATACAAAGGAAAGGAAACGGGAGTAAAATGATACTGTGTCCACACTCCCTGTAGTCCATCATATAACAATGTCTTCCCCTGCAGCTTCAAAGTCCTCCACCTTATCTCTGCTCATTGTACTTTACTGGCAAAACCTTGCTTTAGTTAAATCTAACATTCCGTTCTCTCAGCCAACTGCATGAGCAACAGTTTATGGCTGATAGAAAGCACACAGCCCTGCTGACTGGTATCATTTTGAGTTTCTTACCACAAACCTCAAGTGAGCCCTCGGGACTCCTTGGCAATTTCAGTGTCCTCAAACCTCCTAAACCACTTTCCTCTTCCTCACTCTCAACTGATCAGCTCACTTCTCATTTTACTGAGAAAATGAAAGCAGTCATTAGAGAATTTCCTTGCCTACCCACCACAAAATCTGTTCTTCTACTTTCAGCTTTCCCATAAATTCAGTCTTTCCTTTTCAAGGGTGAATAAACTTATTGTGCTCCTAGGTAAAGCTAACTCCTCCCTTTCGGCCCCAGTCAGCACATAGGGACATTTTCCCCTGCAACTTTCCCTGTTTTATTTTTAATCTTCCAAATTTCCCTATAAGTTGGATTAGCATCAAGAAAACTAATATTTTTATCTATTAGTCCTGTTGGTCTGTTACTTCACACTGTAGCAAATTTCTAGAGAAGGCCTTGTGTAAATCCAGTCTATCAGCTTCTTCAGTTCAGTCCAGTTGCTCAGTTGTGTCCGACTCTTTGCGATCCCATGAATCGCAGCACACCAGGCCTCCCTGTCCATCACCAACTCCCGGAGTTTACCCAAACTCACGTCCATCGAGTCGGTGATGCCATCCAGCCAACTCATCCTCTGTTGTCCCCTTCTCCTCCTGCCCCCAATCCCTCCCAGCATCAGGGTCTTTTCCAATGAGTCAACTCTTTGCATGAGGTGGCCAAAGTATTGGAGTTTCAGCTTCAGCATCAGTCCTTCCAATGTACACCTAGGACTGATCTCCTTTAGAATGGACTGGTTGGATCTCCTTGCAGTCCAAGGGACTCTCAAGAGTCTTCTCCAACACCACAGTTCAAAAGCATCAATTCTTCGGTGCTCAGCTTTCTTCACACTGACCTGCCTCTTGAGAAACCTATATTCAGGTCAAGAAGCAACAGTTAGAATTGTACATGGAACAACAGACTGATTTCAAATAGGAAAAGGAGTACATCAAGGCTGTATATTGTCACCCTGCTTATTTAACTTCTATGTAGAGTACATCATGAGAAACGCTGGGCTGGAAGAAGCACAAGCTGGAATCAAGATTGCCAGGAGAAATATCAATAACCTCAGATATGCAGATGACACCACCCTTGTGGCAGAAAGTGAAGAGGAACTTAAAATCCTTTTGAGGAAAGTGAAAGAGGAGAGTGAAAAAGTTGGCTTAAAGCTCAACATTCAGAAAACGAAGATCATGGCATCTGGTCCCATCACTTCATGGGAAATAGATGGGGAAACAGTGGAAGCAGTGTCAGACTTTATTTTGGGGGGCTCCAAAATCACTGCAGATGGTGACTGCAGCCATGAAATTAAAAGATGCTTACTCCTTGGAAGGAAAGTTATGACCAACCGAGATAGCATATTAAAAAGCAGATATATTACTTTGCCAACAAAGGTCCATCTAGTCAAGACTATGGTTTTTCCAGTGGTCATGTATGGATGTGAGAGTTCAGCTTCTTAACCTCCTATTTTTCCTACCTCATCCTTGCCCCCCAAATTAAAGAGACCAGTATAGTGAACATCTACACCCCGACTGCTCAGCTTTAGAAGTAAAATGTTACAAACACACTTAGAGCTTTTCTTTTCTCTTCTGGATCACAGTTCCACCCCCCTGAACCCAGAGGCAGCTCATGTGGCACCAGGATAACTGGGATACTCATTTCCTCTGCTGCGGGAAACATAGTTGATAATGGTCTTAGATGATTTTCTTCTGAATTTACTGCCGTATTAATGCCCCCGGAGTGCTCCCGGTAATGACCATACATGGTGGGGACACAGATTCAGGCTTGTTTCTCTTTGTTGCAAAATTTCCATAAAAGGTGACTGGCTTAAGGACTCCTTATCAGCCTTGCCACCACATTCTTACTTCCCTGGTGCAGGTGAATCTCTCTCACCTGATCCTTCTTCATTTCCTGTCTCCTTTTGCAGGTACCAATCTTGCCTTGGAGTGGGAGGGTTTTCCTGATACTCCTGCTTCTTCTCCTTCATCCTTCACAGCCATTTTCCCTAAAAGTTTTTTGACATCTAGTCCTATCTTGGAATACCAAAGTACCACAGACACTATCCTGATTTTTGGTGTTCATTATTTTCATGTCTGTTTGTCTTTCTGTCATATATATATATATATATATATATATATATATATATATATACACACACACACATATACTTTCTTAAAAGCAGTTTTATTGAGAGATACAATTCACATCCCATCCAATTCACCCATTTAAAGTATACTTATATATTATTGTTTTAGGTTATTAAGCTTTGTACATAGCTTTTACAACTTGCTTTTTTCACAGTGATATTTGTTTAAGATTTATCTATGTTATATAGCTGATAATTCATTTTTACTGCTGTATTAATATATTATGTAAATATATTATAATTTATTCATTTATTAACCTGTTAATGCACATCTGTATTGTTCCAAATTATTGCTCTTGTAATATTGTAATGAAGACTCTTCTATCTGTCTCCATTGTATACTCCTGTAGTTTCTCTGTGATATACAGGAGTTAAATGCTGAGTCACAGTGTATGTGCATCTTTGATTTGACAAGGTGTTGTCAGATTGATCTCCAAAGTTGTCGTTTCAGTTTGTACTCTTACTAGCAGAAAATGAGACATCGTGGTTCTCTGCATTCTTGTCATCTATTAATTTGTCAGATTTTTTGGTTTTGGTAATATAATGGATGAAAAGTATCTTGCCTGTGTGCTAAGTCACTTAGTGTCTGACTCTTTGTGACCCTATGGATTGTAGCCCCCCAGGCTCCTCTGTCCATGGGATTCTCTGGGCAAGAATACTGGAGAATGCTGCCGTGCCCTCCTACGGGGGATCTTCCCAACCCAGGGATTAAACCTGGGTCTCGTATGTCTTCTGCGTTGGTAGGCAGGTTCTTTACCACTAGCACCACTTGGGAAAACCAAAAAGTACCTTAGTATGGTTTTAATATGCTTTTCCCTGATTACTAGTGAGATAGAGCATATCTTATATATTTACTGGCACTATGAGTGTCTTTTTTTTGACATATCTATTTATTAATAATACATTTGTCCATTTTTCTACTAGGTTGTTTGTCTTATCAACATTGGAATTGTTTATATATTATGGATATAAATGTTTCGTCAGTTATAGTCATTGCAAATATATTATTCCAGGCTGTGACATGTCTTTTCACTTTTTTACAGTAACTTTTGAATCACAGAAATATACGATTTTAATGTGGTCAAATATTTCAGTCTTTTTCTTTAAGCTCCTCTTTGTCTCTCCCCTTTCTTTTGGTATGTCTAGTTCCAGAAATTCTACTCTATCTTGACATCATAAATATATTCTCACAATTTATTCCAGAGGATTTAAAATTTGCCTTTCCCATTTAGGGTTTCAGTGTATCTGGAATTGATTTTTGTGTATTGTTACATAACAATTCAATTCATTTTTTCCTATTCGAATAACAACCCGGTATTGTATGTTGAGTAGTCTATTCTTTCCTTGCTGATCAGAATGCCATATATCAAGTATCCATATATTTGGATATATTTATGAGATCTTTATTCTGTTTTATTGATCTATTTGTCTGTTCTAGCACCATTATCACACCTTTTAAAAATTATTACGGTTTTATGAGTCTCACCATCTGTTTTTCTTCAAAACTGCCTTGACTCTTCTTGATTTTTGCATATCCATACAAGTTTAAAATCAGCTTGTGATATTCCATGAGAAATGCTATTGAGAATTTGATTGGAATAGCATTGAAGTATCCAATGAATATGGGAAAAAATGGGCATCTTGACAAAACTGACTCTTTTTACACATGGACATGGTTTATCTTTTGATTTATTCAGGTTTTTAATTTCTTTCAATAAAGTTTTAAAATTTTATTCCTAAATCCGTTATATTTTTGTTGCTACTGCAAATGGCTGTATAAAAAATATATACAATTTCTTTCTTTGTACCTGTTTAACCTTTAACTCTATGTCACAATTTGAATAAAACAATATCCTGTCCCAGGTATATTCATTGCAAAATTTTCACCTATCTTAGCAAACACACACTCTTCCTCTAGTCATGACTGAATGGTAACTATTCCATTCCAAATATTTTTCCTTGAAGTCCTGTCTGTTGCATCATAATCCCTTTAACTCAACATTTTATTTTATATAAAGCACTTAGACTAGAAACAAAAATAAAGTTTACATAATAATCAAATTTGGTGGCACAAAAGTGAAGGATTGGGTCTCTAGAATGTTATCTCAAAGAAAATATTTTCTATGGTAAAGTCTCACTTCTAGGTATATTAAGACCACAGAACTGAGAATAAATTTTTCTAACTTAAACTGACACTATAGGAAAATGGCGAGGATGTATTTATTTTTTGGCTTTGACTTAGTTGTCTGAAGACATGATATCAGCTGATAGAAGGAAAATCCCGGGGGGGGGGGTCTCTCTGTTTTATGGACAGTCGTGCCCTCTGCAGGGCTTCCCAGGAGGTGCCATGATAAACAATCTGCCAGCCAGTGCAGGAGATGCAAGAGACACAAGTTTGATCCCTGGGTTTGGAAGATCCCCTGGTGGAGGGAATGGCAACCTACTCCAGTATTCTTGCCTAGAAATTCCATGGACGGGGAGCCTGGCAGGCTACAGTCTATGGAGTAACGGAGAGTTGGAAACGACTGCACACACACCCTTAATGCACAATGCCCTGAGCATTGTATCTTTGTAATCATATTGTAGTTGGCCTGTGTGTTTACTCATACCATGACTGAAATGTGCAAAGAAAAAGTAATTTGGTTCCTCAACACTTTACTTCCTGAAACAGATCTAATCAGTGTCATGAACCCTTCTGTGCTGCAGAGAAAGTCTTAAACTGCCAGGAGTGAGTTCTCTGTGGCTTCTGGTTTAACTCCACCATATTGTGTTTGGTGTGGTGTCTCTGTTTGTGGCATTGGCATTGCATGTGTGCTCAGCTGTGGCTGACTCTTTGTGACCCCGTGGACTGTAGCCTGCCAGTCTCCTTTGTCCATGTGATTCTCGAGGCGAGAATACTGGAGTGGGGTGCCTACTCTAGGGGCTCTTTAGACCCAGGAATCAGACATACATCTGCGGCTCTTGCATTTGCAGGTGGATTCTTAACCACTGAGCCACCTTTGTGTGTGGAGCATGAGTTAATTGTAGATTAAAAAAATTTGTTATGAATTTCTTTCTATAAGTGATAGAAAAGGCTGTTGCTTGTAGATAAATGTTCAGACTTCTTCCCTCTGTGTGACTGTCCTTTTCGTGGCTCTGTGGACGTCCTTCTGTTACCTTCTGGCTCCCTAATCACCTGTGCCTTGATACTGTCCCTTGTTTCACTGGCCACACTTCCACTAGTGGTCTCTGCTACTGACCTTTTCCCTGGACTCAGTGGTCTCCTTCTGCTGGGGGCTCCCAGCTGAGTTTCACAAACTCCTGGGTCTTTCTGGTGATGAGATCACTTTGTCCTTGTTGTAGCAACTCCCTTCAGGAAGTTTCCTGGTCCAATTCTCTGCTACTTTGCAGGCACTTCTGAGTCTTTCCCATACTACGTGGAAGCCAAACATAACCCAGGGGCATTAACTCAGACTTTGAGCTTAACTCTGCTAAGTGGCCACTGCCAGCTCCTGGGGCTTTCCCAGAAGAGGGGTGCTGAGGGCGCTGAAGAGATAGTCCCTTTTCTTTCCTTTAAAGGTATTTTTGATATGGGCCATTTTTAAAAAAGTTTTTATTGAATTTGTTGCAATATTGCTTCTATTTTTATGTTTTAGTTTTTGGCTGCAAGGCATGTGGGATCTTAGCTCCCCAACCAGGAATTGAACTTGCACCGCCTGCATTGGAAGGCAAAGTTTTAGACACTGGACTTACAGGGAGGTCCCAGGGTAGTCACTTATCTAAGGCTACAGATGAAGCATGGGGAAAATAGCCTCTCTGCTTTTGGCTTTGCCCTTGGGATCTCACTGGCATGTTGACTCGGACTAGGGTGTGGGGAGACAGGAGCAAAAAGTTGAGGAATCTCCTGTCAGTTGTGTAACTGCTTTCCTCCCTCTCCATGTCTTTCTTCCCCTTTCCACACACCCCTTGAGTTTCCTGTCCTTTTCTAATAGTGGCTTTCCCTATTCCATATCTCCTTCTTTCCTGTGGGCCACCTGGCTTTGGGCCACAGTAGTAGTTAGAATTTAGGAAGCAATTTCTGATGATAGGAGATACAAAAATCTTACTGACATTATGTATGCAAACAATAGGTTTAGATTTTTAGTTGTGTTTTTGTTAAAATAGCATGCTAGGTGTTTTAAAGATTTAGCCTATACCCTATATAAGGTGGGGCTACTCAGTTCAGTTCAATTCATTTGCTCAGTCTTGTCTGACTCTGTGACCCCATGGACTGCAGCACGCCCGGCCTCCCTGTCTATCACCAAATCCTGGAGTTTACTCAAACTCATGTCCATTGCATTGGTGATGCCATCCAACCATCTCATCCTCTGTCGTCCCCTTCTCCTCCTACCTTCAATCTTTCCCAGCATCAGGGTCTTTTCAAGTGAGTTAGTTCTTCCATCAGGTGGCCAAAGGATTTCAGCATCAGTCCTTCCAATGAATATTCAGGAATGATTTCCTTTAGGATGGACTGGTTGGATCTCCTTGCAGTCCAAGGGACTCTTAAGAATCTTCTCCAACACCACAGTTCAAAAGCATCAATTCTTCAGTGCTCAGCTTTCTTTATAGTCCAACTCTCACATCCATACATGACTACTAGAAAAACCATAGCTTTGACTAGACAGACGGACCTTTGTTGGCAAAGTATTGTCTCTGCTTTTTAATATGCTATCTAGGTTGGTCATAAATTTTCTTCCAAGGAACAAGTGTCTTTTAATTTCATGGCTGAAGTCACCATCTGTAGTGATTTTGGAGCCCTAAAAATAAAGTCTGTCACTGTTTCCACTGTTCCCCCATCTATTTGCCATGAAGTGATGGGACCAGATGCCATGATCTTAGTTTTTGGAATGTTGAGTATTAGGCAACTTTTTCACTCTCCTCTTTCCCTTTCATCAAGAGGCTCTTTAGTTCCTCTTCACTTTCTGCCATAAATGTGGTGTCATCTGCATATCTGAGGTTCTTGATATTTCTCCTGGCAATCTTGATTCCAGCTTGTGCTTCATCCAGCCCGACATTTCTCATGATGTACTCTGCACATAAGTTAAACAAGCAGGGTGACAATATACAGCCTTGACATACTCCTTTCCTGATTTGGGACTAGTCTGTTGTTCCATGTCCAGTTCTAACTGTTGTTTCTTGACCTGCATACACATTTCTCAGGACGCAGGTCAGGTGGTCTGGTATTCCCATCTCTTGAAGAATTTTCCACAGTTTGTTGTGATCCACACAGTCAAAGGCTTTGGCATAGTCAATAAGGCAGAAGTAGATGTTTTTCTGGAACTCTCTTGCTTTTTCAGTGATCCAACAGATGTTTGCAACAGATCTCTAGTTCTGCCTTTCCTAACAGCTTGAACATCTGGAGGTTCACAGTTCATGTACTGTTGAAGCCTGGCTTGGAGAATTTTGAGCTTTACTTTGCTAGCATATGATATGAGTACAATTGTGTGGTACTCATTATGATCGTGGGGCTACTAACACTGTGTTAATAGGCTGTTATGAGAATTCAAATGAAAAAAGCAGTGGACAGAACCCTTGGAGAAGGCCTGGCTTGTAGACACTGGCTCAGATCTGGCTCATTGCTTCTCTCTCTCCCTAATGGAGTGGTATTATTTTTTTTCCTAGAGCTTGAATTGTTTTAATTATGGATGTTTTAAAAATGTTTGTTATTAATCCCTTTCTATAAATGATTTAAAAGCCTGCCTCTCTTCTCTGCACACTTAGTTAAAAGCTTTTCATCCTTAATGTAGGCTCCCTAGAAGGAAATGTTTGAGAAAAGAACTGTGTGTCGGAGATGCCAAGAAGCTATTCCTGGTTAAGTAATGTGACACTTAATATGATTAAGAGCTATCATCTCACCAATCAACACACATCTTTATCAGTTAGTAAGAAAATGCATTATTTTCAATATAGAAAAAAAGATGAGAGGAAAGTTACATGCTTTTCCCCAAATCAAAGCAAATTGAATATTAGAACAGAGTCAGCCTTCACTGGTTTATAATCTGGTCCTCTGGGACTGTACTTCTATAGGAAGAGTCTTGAATTTGGCCCATGTTTGAACTAAACAGCAAATAAGATCATTTTAATGATTTTATAATTTGGGGCTGGATAATACTTATTTTTAATTTTAATATTAGCAAAAGTGAAGAATATCTGAAACTATTACAAAGGAGTAGTGCTAGACACAATTGCCAAGTTTTGTACTTACACACATCCCCAGGAATTCAGTTAAAAGCATTTCAAACTTAATGTAATCTATAGAAGAAAATGCTGGAAAGAGGAATTGTGTACAGGAGATGCCATAAAGTTATTGGTAAGGAATAGCTCCAAGAAAATTGAAAGTAGGCTTTTAGAGGTAGTAGAGTTTGAGAGAAACAGTGAATGTATTTACTCTCTGTTAGTTGAAAGCGAACAGTCAGTGCTAGACTCTGAATCCCCTGAGGGATTAGATTTTTCTGCTTAGTGAGAGTAAATAGGACTAAGAGCACAACTGTACTGCTTTGCTAATTCTTAAGGGAAAGATGTTTAAATCTATATTGTGATGGTAGAACAGGCACTGAGATAAGCATTCAGTGTTGTTGCCTCTCCTGCAGCGTGGAGGACAGATCGAATTCCAGTGACAGGGGTAAGTCACTCAGAATAATTCAGTATTCATTCATTAGTCAATCATGTGTTTATTTCTTCAACAGATTCCATGCTAAGTGCTGACGGTATCAAATAAGACACAGACTCATACTCTGAGGATGAGTTTCTGCCATTGCAAACATTATATGGAAAGGGGAGGTAAGAGTGTTAAAAGAGGACACCTATTTGAAATCTTGTAGCAACACCTGGAGTCAGACACTACTGAAGTGACTTAGCAGCAGCAGCAGCAACACCTGTGGCCTCTGGTTGTATAGATAGAATTTTAGGCATATTAGAAGGGAATTCTGGACTCTTTTGAGAGATCCAAGGGGAACATTAGGTACTCTCATGGTACAAAAGAGAACTCCAAGTTGAAGATGTTGAATCAGGTAAGCAGAGAACATTATGAGTAGTTATGTGACTGAATTCCCACTTCAACTGGAATAATCTCTTTGAGAGAGCAGAATATACATGGAGTGACAACTCCAGCAGACTTCTGACTCATGGGAGAGCTTAGTACTAAAATTTTTCTGCTATTAAACCAGCAAGTGATAAAGAGGGATACTTATTCCAGTACACTGGGGAATATTAGATGGTTATAAATATCTACAGATAATATATAATTTTTATTTAATTTTTAGTCCTAGTTAAAAAAAAAAATCCTACTAGGACTTCCTCTGGTTTCTGAGTAGCAGCTTGGGAAAAACCCAAGCATGACACTGCTATAGACATGCAATAGAATTTTATGTAGGAAAGCTATGAATGTGTACTATAAATTTGTTGTTGTTGTTCAGTCACCAAGTTGTGTCCAACTCTTTGCAACCCCATGGACTTCAGCTCTCCAGGCTCCCTTGTCCTTCAGTTATCTCCCAGAGTTTGCTCAGATTCATATACATTGAGTTGGTGATGCTATCTCACCATTTCAGAGCTATTAGTAATTGCCCTCTGCTCTTCCCCAGTAGCATATCGGACACTTTCCAACCTAGGGGGCTCATCTTCTGGTGTCATATCATTTTGCCTTTTCATACTGTTCATGGGGTTCTCGCCACAAGAATACCTGCGTGTTTTGCCATTCCCTCCTCCAGTGGACCATGTTTCATCAGAACTGTTCACCATGACCCCTCTGTGTTGGGTGGCCCTGCACAGCATGGCTCATAGCTTCACTGAGTTAAGCAAGCCCCTTCGCCACGACAAGACTGTGATCAATAAAATGTCATAAATTCCTTATTCATCCATCCATCTATGTAGTCTTCAACTCATTGATAAAATATTTATCAAGCTCCTCTTCCATTTCAGGCATTTTGCCTACCACTGGAGATAGAGCAGTGAACAAGATAGATGCACCTTATATTAAGAAGTGTATGGTGTTGCTTCTTTAACTGTTGGATTTAGTGGGATTGAAGAAAAAACACATGGAATCCTTTTCTTTCAAGGTCCATCTATTGCAGTGGTTGTAGAAGTAGGACTGAACTATTGACAGAAGATTGTTTCTATTTGCCCTGCTCCACCCTGTTTTGTGAGAACTCAGAATCATCTTCTAAAAATTAAGCATGACCTCAGGAGTATCTTCTGCTGTTCCACCTAGAATGTACAGTTTTTCCCCTCTTCTCCAGATTATTGTGACAGTCTTTTGTTTCTGCTAAAGTTAATAGTAGCAGCTCTGTTGCCTGCCATTTCCCTAATACCTCCAGTAACTACCCACCTTTCTCTCTTCTACCATTTCCCTCTTATTTCTCTGAGAAGCTAGAAGTTATCATAAGACAACTGCTTCATCTTTCTAAAACCAAATCAACCAGTCCCTTAGTTATAATGGATGGACACTCCTGTTCCTTTTGAGGAAGCTTTTCCATTTGAGCTCTGGATCCTCTTTTCCTTCCCTTCTCCATCTATGCAGGGACTTGGCTCCAGCAGTAATCTGTTTTCTCTCCTGTGCTTCTCTCTCTCTCCCAGCTCATTCCCACCAGTGTGTAAGCATAATGCATGTGAAGTACTCAGGGCAGAGCCTGTGAACAATAAAGGCTCATCATATCATCTGTTAGTATTGCTATTACTGTCATCTTCTTTAGACTCATCCACATTGAACTTTGTCATAGTGATATGTATCAGGCCTTCCATATCAAGTCTTGAAAAATTCCTCTCCGAAGATTGTCATCAAGACCAACATTTAGGTACTCAAAGATGATGAAGATGAGAAATGAGCTCTTAATATTTTCTGCCTTTTGTAAAAAAAAGATAGGAAGACAGAATGAGCTGACACCACAAGATGTCTATGCTTGCATGGTGGTTAATGGGGAAAGCCCAGTGAAACAGTGTAATTTAAAGTGTTGCCATGTGACAGTTTATGGAGGAATCTCAAAAGTGCAAGTAGGAAAATAACTCAAAAAAATCCTTAGCTCAATGGAAAGAGGGATTAGTTAACATGTCAATTAACTATTGAGAGTT